>NC_143564.1:24662613-24965227 GCF_054136105.1 Typopeltis vanoorti | reverse complement strand
AAACTCACGTAAAAAAAAGATTACAAAAGTTGGTTCCTCATGGAATGGCTTTATAAAGAAACATGTGAAACTTTATTTCACTCACCTAACTTAAACAGATCTGATGGTTTACATCTATCCCCTTTATGGGAGATAGTACTTTATAATTCAGCTAATCTTTCCTAACTTTTTATTGTATATATAATTTTTTTTATTTTTTATTATGAAATTTATTGACCTTTTTAGTTATCTTACACTAGCTACTTAGGTGGTGCTTTTTGGAATTCTCAGTTATTGTTTAATTTGAGCTTAAAATGTACTGAAGATGCTTGTGACGCACAGGTGAAAATTATACTATTAAATAATCTTTTTACGTGAGTTTTTCTGTTATTAATTTTGTATTTAAATTATATTAATGATGTTAACTTCTCATGTAGTGCTATCATAACACCCTATATCCTCCCCCACACACTCACACCTGAGGGTACTTTCTTTACTGCTTCAGACTTTGAACTATGTTCTTTGCTTCTATTTTGTTCTAAGATTTTCCCATCTGCTTCAGTTTCTTTCATTGAAGTCATCTTGGTGCATTCCTCAACTTCTGCTTCTCTGTAGGTTCCATTTCTTAACTGTTCATAATAATGCTTTATGGTATAAACAACACCAAGAGAGGAAAAAATACATTTATTAAACTCACTAATATTTCGCTAGTTTCCTACTCAAAAATGAAGATTTTTCTATTCGATGATGATTAGCTCCAAATGAAACCTAACACTAAAATTATGGAAAACCCACTATGACAGCAAGATACCCTTATTTATCATGGTGAGCACTGAAGTAGGAAAAGAAGAGGAATAAAAAATAAAATACAAAAGGCCCAAATAATCTGTAGAAAACCAGCAAAATATTAATGAGTTTAAAAATTTATTTTTTCCTCTCTTGATGTTGTTTATACTGGAAACATTATTATGAATAATCAGCGACACTTAAGCCTCTATATATATATAACTTAAGTGTCTTTGCTGCATCTTCATCTGGGTTTCTGATTATTTGGCCAATCCACTTATTTTGTCCCATAATGTCTTGTTTGAAATTCTATTTTGCCAGTATATTCCTATTATTTTCATTAGATATCTGTTAATTAATGTAAATCTACAGTTTATTTAAATTCCTTTTGGTTAGTCTCCAGAAGACTTATTTAGTAGAATAGTCTTTACATTTGTGTTCAAGAGTCATATTTTTATTTTTATCTTGAGGTTTATTTTTTCTTTGTCCATATTTTTCTCATTGTGCTAAAGCTATTTTGGCATTTTGCATTATATATTTTTTATGTTCTCTTCTGTTCCTCCTCCACTGCTCACCACTGATCCCATATAAAAAAAAAAAAACAGGTCTTCCTGTTCTAGTGGTTCTTCCATAATTTTGATTATAGGTTTTATTTGAGGTTAGTCTTCATAATTTTAATTTTTCTTTCAGTGTATTTAAATTCCTCTTCATTCATTCATCAAATTTCTGGATGTGCATAGCATATTACAGAACCTTGATGTGAATTCAGCTATGAGATTATATGCTATACCAGGTCAAGTTTCACAAGGTTCTAGAGATTTGGCAGTACCTTTGACCATGTTGATTAATCTAAGTCTCAGCTCTGGGTAATTCTCAAGGGGGTGGAAAGAGGGAAAAGTAGTTCCATTGTATAAAGGAGGTGCGAAGACTTATGTAGCAAATTACCCTCAGTCAGCATATAAAAAAATAATAATAAAAGGTAAATGCTAAACCATGACATCACTAGTCACAGAGGAGATCTCCTAATAACCTATTAGCATAGTTACTATATTGTATGCTTAACCCCTTCATAATTATTATTATTATTATTATGCAACACCTCCAGGGAGTCCAAAGACTCATCAAGGGAGGGCATCTACTCTACAGCTCTCTGTCTCCACCACTTAATCCACCAACTAAACCAACAATATATCTGCTGCCCACCACCACCATTAGTATTTTCAGAGACAATCACAAACATCCATGCCCACGGCGGAATTCGAACCCACAGCCTTTTGGCTGGAGAGCGAATATGCTAAGCACTCAGCCAACCAGGCCGGCTGGTTAGCCAAGTTAATCTTTGTATTAACAACATACTAGCAATCATTCATCTCTTTTCACATAAAAAAAAAACTATGTGCTCACTTGTTTGAAGCATTATCATACAACTACTAGGGGTTGCATGTTACTCCGTAATGTGATAAAACTCCCCCATTAATGTACTTAAAAGTCTTTATCAAATCCTTTTCTCTGCCTTTTCACTAAGCTGTGGCATTTTTATTTCCCCACATTTTGAATACTGACATTCTTCTGTAATTATTCTTCATCCTCTTACTTATATGGATTTTCTGTGATCTGCAGTCTCTTCTGCTATGCTTTTCCTTTCATTAATCTGCTGTTTAATTTCTATTATTTGTTTTATACTCCTCACATCTAGTTATTGCCTGCTGTCTTATAACAATTTCTAGTTTCTAGTTTTACAAAATATAGTTTCACTTTTCATCCATTTCTGTCTTACCTTATTTATCCATTAGGTTACAATGTGTGCATCAAATATTTTTAATTAATTCCTTTACATTGGTCACTTTACAAATCAGTACCTCATAATTACTCTCACCAACAGATGGTAGTAGCACATACCTCATTCACAATTATGTTCTCTAAGGCTTTCACCAGATCACTCTAAAACCTCATGCTGCTTCTGTCACATACTGCTCAAGACAGCTATCCTATAGGAACTCCAGAATCTCACTTTCTTTGCTTCCATGTGCTGTCTTATCTTTCCATCCCATATTTCCATAATAAAAATCCTGCATTATGATTGCATTCTTTTAACTTCTTCATTCAATTTCTTTAAACATTTTTACGCTGTTTGCCTTCTAGTTTCCAGCCTATAGAATGAATATCTCTAGTCCTTTCTTTTAGGCTTGCACGGTGGTCCGAATGCATTTTTGGAAATTATGGAGAGAACTACCGTGTTTGAATAAAAACTTTAGTTTACTGTTACTAAAATTTTACAATTCGACGTTTCGACCTTTATGTCAAGGTCATCTTCTGGAGCGTACAAATATACACAAGGATCTGGTTCCAAGGATCTGGATGGCACACATTCAGCCAACCTAATTTGAAAGATTCAACATAAGTCAGGACTCTAGCCAATCTGCTATTGTTAGAAACCATTCTACTCCAACTGGCTGGAATGATGTTAATATATGTATATAGTAGACAACACATATAATAGGACTCTAGCATTGATGTATAATTTTTTTTTTTTTTTTTTTTTTTTTTTTTTCACCAGAGGTCAGGCCAACAATTGTGGTAGCGGTTAGTCAGTGTCTTTAACGAACCAGTATGATTGTAGTATAGCTTGTTTCTTGTGTATATTTGTACGCTGAAGATGAACTTGACATAAAGGTCGAAACGTCGAATTGTAAAATTTTAGTAATAGTAAACTAAAGTTTTTATTCAAACACGGTAGTTGTCTCCATAATTTCCAAAAATGCATTCGGATCATCGTGCAAGCCTAAAAGAAAGGATTCAGATCATCCATGGAAATGATATCCACAAGCGCTGCAATCGCTATGGTAAGCTAAAGATTCGTATTTCTCTCCTGATCAATCGGCTGGCCTTTTTAAAGAGATGCAGAGACAATAACCTCATTCCGATCTGCATCAGGCTAAAAAAGAAATTTACGTCTGCTAAGGCACTCCGTATCTATGACCGCACAGAAAAAGCAATGCTTAGAGAACAGATCCAAACAGCCCGCCGAAACCTAGCTACACACAAAATCTAGTTTCTGAATTACAATCAGAACTATCGAACTATGTTAACCCAGACATTCTACAAACACTTGAAAGAATTACTGACAATTCGGCCAAGCATACCCTGGAAAAGAACAAAGAAAAACTCAAGAAAAAATTCCACAGGTTGAAACAACAGCAAAATATGGCGGCCAATCAGAGGACTTCCTCCCCGAGAAACAACAATGAACAACAAACAAGGGAGACAAGAAGCGACCAACCACCGACAAGCAAGAACCATGTGATTAACTTATCAAGCCACACCCTGAACAACGGCGAACTCACGCTGCTGAATAAAGGACTGAACTATGCAATAGCGCCTAAAAAGGTAAACAAATTAGATTTTATCTACCACATTGAAAGAGGCATCAGATCCCTACCTAACAACATAGCAGACAAAATACGACTAGAAACCAGTAATGTCCTAAACACCAAGAAAACCATACAGAACAACCTGACTAAAACAGAATTAGCAGCAATTAAATCGTTAAAAGCCAAACAAAAGATAATAATAACGAAAGCTGATAAAGGCAGTGCCACTGTTGTCCTTGACAGGTCAACATACATACTGCAAATGAACCAACTAGTAGCCGATAACAACACATATAAAATGGTAAATTATAACCCAACAAAGAGGATAAAGGACAAAACAGAAAAACTACTAAAGTCCGTCACTTCTTGGCCACCAGACACAGTTAAAAAACTCAAACCCCACTATGCCCCCCCCCCCAGAATATATGGGGTTCCGAAAATACACAAACAAAATGTGCCCCTTTGACCAATAGTGGAAGGAATAGACAGTCCCAATTACCACCTAGCCAAGAAATTAGCGGCAACACTCAAGGAGTTGGTAGGTCATTCCCCCTCCTACGTAAAAAACACACAACACTTTATAAACATAATCAAAAACATAACACTCGACAAAGATGACTTATTAGTCAGTTTTGACGTTTCTGCCCTTTTCACTAATGTCCCCGTCAATGACACAATTCTCCTACTACAGAACAAATTTCTGCCCGACATTACGGCCCTCTTTGCCCACGTACTAAAGTCCGGTTACTTCGTGTGGCAAAACAAATTCTACCTACAAAAGGAAGGTACGGCCATGGGCTCACCATTATCCCCCCCCCAATCGCGAACTTCTACATGGAAACCTTTGAGCAAAGGGCTCTTGATTCTGCCACGCTTCGACCGACAATCTGGCTCAGATACGTTGACGACGTGTTCGCGATCTGGCCGCACGGTCGACAAACGCTAAACACATTCCTCAGCCACCTAAACAAACAACACGAACGCATACAATTTACCATCGAAATCGAAAACCAAAATTCGCTCCCGTTCCTAGACACACTAGTTACACGTCTTCCTTCAGGCAATCTATCCTTCACGGTCTACCGAAAACCGACACACACGGGCCAATACATACATGCGAATTCATATCACCACCCAGCACAAAAATATGGAGTCATAAACACCCTTAAAAACAGAGCCACAACTATTTGCTCTAACCAGCAAGCCCTGAAACAAGAACTAAAAATCATTAGTGACACATTCATAAACAATGGCTATAACAAAAATACTGTCAATAAAATACTCTATAAAACCACAACAAAAACGAATCTAGATTACAGTAAAACCATAGCCATCCCATACATTAAAGGGTTATCAGAAAAAATCAACAGAATCCTACAACATTATAACCTCAATGCCACCTTTAAACCACCCACTAAACTTAAAACCATATTCAGCTCCTCTAAGGATCCTCTCCTCCCATTAGCACATCCTGGAGTCTATTGCATCCGCTGCACCTGTAACTTACCGTACATTGGTGAAACAGGACGGACAATCCCTATACACAAGAAAGAACACATTAGACACATTAAATATAACCATTATGGTGAAGCAGGCCTCTCAGACCATGCACTCAACACCTTACACCAAATCAACTGGAAAAGCACCTGCTCCTTACACCGCACAAAAACATGGTACGAAAGAAAATTTAAAGAATCTGCGAAATCCTGATAAACAACCCAAATATCAACAATAAAGATGGTATGAAAATTCCAAGGATCTGGATGGCACACATTCAGCCAACCTAATTTGAATGATTCAACATAAGTCAGGACTCTAGCCAATCTGCTATTATTAGAAACCATTCTACTCCAACTGGCTGGAATGATGTATATAGTAGACAACACAAATAATAGGACTCTAGCGTTGATGTATAATTTTTTTTTTTCACCAGAGGTCAGGCCAACAATTGTGGTAGCGGTTAGTCAGTGTCTTTAACGAACCAGTATGATTGTAGTATAGCTTGTTTCTTGTGTATATTTGTACGCTCCAGAAGATGACCTTGACATAAAGGTCGAAACGTCGAATTGTAAAAAATTTTAGTAACAGTAAACTAAAGTTTTTATTCAAACACGGTAGTTGTCTCCATAATTTCCAAGAATATCTCTAGTATTCATTGTGTGTTATGATCCATCGAGTCAGTTTCGACTCCTGGCGACTCCACGAGCATACACTCTCCATTCCGATCTGTCCCTGATCATGTCTTTCAGAACCTCCAAGCGCACTCCAGTTGCTTCTTTAACTCCATCCACCCATCTAATTTTTAGTCTTCCTCTTCTCCTGCTTCCATCAACTTTAGCAAGCATTATCATCTTCTCCAGACTATCATTTGCTTGCATGATATGTCCAAAGTATGACAATTTTTGCTTGATGATCATAGCTTCAAGGGAGCAATCTGGCTTTATTCTGTCTATCACTGATTTATTGGTTTGCTTTGCAGTCCATGAAATTCTTAGTAAGCATCTCCAAACCCATAATTCAAATGCATCTATCTTCCTTCTTTCACTCTTTCTCAGGGTCCAACTTTCACATCCATACAGAACCACAGGGAATACCATTGCTTTCAAGATTCTGATTTTTGTTGTGAGGCTAATATCTTTATCTTTAAAGATCTTGCTTAAATTTGTCATTGCTTTTTTTCCGAGTAATAATCTTCTTCTAACTTCTTCGGTACAATAACCATCTTTATCAATTCGGGATCCTAGGAACACAAAATTGTTAACTGCTTCCGTTTTCTCCTCATCTACTTCAAAATCATTAAGTGCACATGTTGCCATAACTTTTGTCTTTGTGAGGTTAAGTTTATGATCATATTTAGCACTTTCTTCTTTAATTTTTATAATAAGTTCCTTCAAATCTTCTTTGCATTCTGCTAGCAAGGTGGTATCATCTGCATACCTCAAATTATTAATATTTTTTCCACCAATTTTAATTCCAACTGGAGACTCCTCCAGCCCTGCCATTCTTAAAATGTATTCACTGTACAAGTTAAACAGGTACGGAGATAAAATACATTCTTGTCGCACTCCTTTACCTATTGTGAAATACTCAGTTTCTCCAAGATCTGTTCGGAGAAACTGAGTATTTCACTTGTTCATAATAAAGATTCCTCAGAAGGATAATGAAATGCTCTGGGACTCCCATTGTTCTTAACACATTCCAGTTTCACATGATCTACAGAGTCAAAAACCTTGCTATAGTCAAGGAAACAAAGGTAGACATTCTTGTGATATTCATTACAATGAGTTTATTTTATTATATTTTAATAAACTCCCTCTCTGTTCTATTTCATACATACTGTGTGTGTGTTGTGTAAAATTGTGTACTAGTGTTTCTTATTCTCTGTTTTTTTTTTTTTATATATAAGTGTCCTACATTTTATTTCAGGGACTTGAAGATCAATTATTAAGTGTTATTGTAAGATATGAAAAGAAAGAGCTAGAAGAACAAAGAGAATCACTCATTCAAGAAACAAGTGCAAACAAAAGACTGCTAAAGAATCTGGAAGATTCACTCTTAAGGGAACTAGCAACATCCACAGGCAATATGTTAGATAATGTTGACCTTGTTGAAACTTTAGAGAATACAAAAATTAAAGCTACTGAGGTAAATATGATGGCGCACTATGTATTAAAATATATATTACAGTATATCACATTTCATTTAAATCTTACATTTTTAATGATAAAATAATAAAGAAACAAAATTACACTTACATAAGAAAAATTATTTAATATTTGTGCAAGTTTTGGTAGGTTTCCTAGCCATTGTCAGTACAGTTGAAAAGAGATAAAACACAATTAGAACAACACTTCAATTGCAAGTGATTGAAGATATGTGCTGTTAACTGCAGAAGGATAACTCCATCTACAACTACTAGAATTCAAAGAACTTCACTTAATAATTACAAATTTATGAAACACAGGAATGAGGAGTGTTACCTAGGATAACTTCAAAATTGAGAAAGTTTAAGGCAATCATTTTTGGCATACCATCATGCAGCTTTTATTTTTGTAATCTGAAATTCTCTCCTGTTGCCTACAAACAGCTTTCAAGCACACAGAAGGGAATACTCTGATTTATGTGTCTACACAGACAGTTCAAAATTGGAGGACCTAGTGGAATCTTCTGCTGTTTTTCCAAACAGCATTATATCTTCACAAATCCCACTAGAGTGTAGTAACTTTATAACTGAGCTGTATGCAATAGAGGTTTGCATACAGCTCAGTAATATGATTACTGATTTTGTACATATTATTACTGTATGCAATAATATGTACCAAAGTGCATAATATATTTAGACTCACAGTGTTCTCTTCAGGTAATAACAACTCTAGAGTTACAGAAAATCCAGAACTTTCTCAAATACAAATATATACAAATTCTCTCTCAGTTATGGAAGATACTCGGACGTGTGGTTCTGTTGAATTCTAAGCTGTGCTGTGAACAAAGAAAATAAACTGTAGATAGGAGGAGGTTATATTCAGACATGTTACGAGGTAGCAGTAAAAAAAAAAAGATAAGTTTTGTTATTATTTATTATACTTTTTTAGCCAAATAAGAAACTCAAAGAGTTTCATGCCGAATATAGAAACTATATAAATAAAGTTCGGCGATTCCAAGCATAAGCAAATACATGGATACTGCAGCAACTGGCCCTTTAGGTAGTGCAAGCTGAGGCAACTCATATCAAAGGTGGAGCAAGTTCCGATCACTATTCTTGATATTTACCCATAATGTGAACTTAGCTCCTAGGAGCTGTATTATTGTTCTACATTATGAGAGAAGGTCACTACCCAGACCGGTTTCAACCTTTATTGAGGTCTCATCAGTGAGTAGGTAGACCTACTTAATAATACCAAGTTTGTAGCAAACAGAACTTACATCCCTTCTATGAGAATTGCCAAGAGGTGTCCTAATAAATTACTAATTATATGAAGAGCCAAAAGCTTCAATACTGTGACATAACTTGTTTAAGTTAAGGGATATTGTTTCTTAGCCAAATAAGAAACTCAAAGAGTTTCATGCCAAATATAGAAACTATATAAAGTTCGGCGATTCCAAACGTAAGCAAATACCTGGATACTGCAGCAACTGACCCTTTAGGTAGTGCAAGCTAAGGCAACTCATATTAAAGGTGGAGCAAGCTCTGATCACTATTCTTGATATTTACCCATAAGGTGAACTTAGCTCCTAGGAGCTGTATTACTGTTCTACATTATGAGAGAAGGTCACTACCCAGACCGGTTTCATCCTTTATTGAGTTGGTTCCAGATTTGCTACAAACTTGGTTAATAATACCAAGTTTGTAGCAAACAGCATTTACATCCCTTCTATGAGAATTGCCAAGAGGTGTCCTAATAAATTACTAATTATATGAAGAGCCAAAGGCTTCAATTCGGCGACATAACTTGTTTAAGTTAGGGGATATTATATCCCATATTATTCGGCTAAGAAATGGCAACATAACTTGTTTAAGTTATGGGATGTAACATCCCTTAACTTAAACAAGTTATGTTGCTGAATTGAAGTCTTTGGCGCTTAATATAATTAGTAATTTATTAGGACACCTCTTAGCAATTCTCATAGAAAGGATGTAAGTTCTGTTCGCTACAAACTTGGTATTATTAACTAGGTCTACCTACTCACTGATGAGACCTCAATAAAGGATGAAACCGGTCTGGGTAGTGACCTTCTCTCATAATGTAGAACAGTAATACAGCTTCTAGGAGCTAAGTTCACATTATGGGTAAATATCAAGAATAGTGATCAGAGCTTGCTCCATCTTTGATATGAGTTGCCTCAGCTTGCACTACCTAAAGGGTCAGTTGCTGCAGTATCCAGGTATTTGCTTACTCTTGGAATTGCCAAACTTTATATAGTTTCTATATTCGGCATGAAACTCTTTGAGTTTTTTATTCGGCTAAGAAACAATATGGGATGTAATATCCCTTAACTTAAACAAGTTATGCCGCCGAATTGAAGCCTTTGGCTCTTCATATAATTAGTAATACTTTTTTACTTTAAATTATGTCTAATCTAAGCTGGGTACAAGATATAGTCTGAGGGTAATTTTCAGTTGGGGAATTTGTACTTAAACATAATATTTCTGTATAATTTATAGTGTTGAACGTATTTCCTAGTTTTGAATCCGCCATCTTGTTGTAAAGTTGTTCTTAATAAAATCAATTAATTGCTGGTTGATTGCTGTTCAAAATATGGGGAAATTTATATTTATACTGCACCACCCTGTATTTAGATTAGCCTATGTAAAATAGTAGAATCAATCTTCAATGAATTTAGCAGTCTCATTAATCATATAAGCCGAATTTAATATTTTACACGTAAGGCTCCCGCAAGATCCGAACTTTTTATGAATGGTGCAATGAAAAAGAATCAGGCACACACAATATTGAAGTTAATAAAACAAAACATTTAATACAAGGTTATATGACAAGTACATAAAATTATAATTCCGAAAATAAGATAATACAATTAACTTAGTTCTTCAGGTCAAAACATTCACATAGAATCAAACATCATATCTTCAGATACTAGATTCATAGTTCTCCTAATAATAAAAATTGTTTGTACAGTTCAAAACTTCAGAATTTCTTAGTAAATAAATTTACTAATATCACTCAGTTGCATTCTATAATTTAACACTTAGTCAGCAAGCACTTATTGAATTATTAATGGCGGCAGTTATTACTTCAAGGGGAATTACTTTTAAGCTTCTGACTTGGCTAAACTCAGCAAAACATCACAGTAAATGTTAGGATATTTCAGACAGAGCTATCACTTAAATCTTCGCACTGAAATAAAATAAAGTAGGACTGTTCTTACCGGGATTAATCCTTAGCACATCAGATTCAATGTGAGCACATTTCAAAACTATATTCACTTATTACTCCGAAGCAACACTATTCAAAAGAATTCTTCACGGAGATAACTGAATTATTATTTATCGCGCTACTCAAATCTTGATGGACTTGCTATAAGACAAAATAATTATTCCATGTTTACTACTGCATAACAAATTGAGATTTGCATAATCCTTCTTCAAAGCAACAAAGGAATAAATAGTAATTCTAGAACTTAGAGGAATTATTCTGGATTGCCTATTAACCTTCCAGTCTTTTGTTAATCCTATTAAGGGCACTAAAATTCCCATTACTGCTACTGCTGACTTTACTCTCAGCCACCTATAAGTTTCTCCTCGTCTCCGTAGTGTTCTGAATGTCCTACCCTCGAGTCTCCTTCTTTACTTTCACCTTCCGTTTATATACATTCCTTCTTCCCGCTTAAACTTGTTCACTCGTCCAACTCATATTAATTCCTTACTTCTAATTACCGCAGCTCACACCCTAAGCTTGCGCGTTCTATTTTATTTATGTCTCCATGGCAATGATCAAAACAAAATGTAAACATAAGTATTACATAAGATTATACCTTTACACTCAGTAATGAAAAATAATAATAAAAAAATATTACAGTTACTTAATTTTTCCTTCACTTTCATTTACAAATATAATAAATAAAACATATATTACAGTTCACATAAGGCACATAAAAGTTACATACATAGAATATCTTATAATATTACTGAAGGAATATAGCAATAAAATAAATGGTTTTTCTACAAAGTCCTTCCATTATCATGACATATCTTAAAATTATATAATTAAATAATAACTGATAAAATTCAAGGAAAATACATGAATAATAAATCTTAAGCAAGGGACTAACAAATAATATATAAACATGTCTTGCTTAGGATATGGCAGATTATGTTAAATGTGAATGAAGAATAAAAACATACAAAATAATTTCATTCACAGTTTAGCAGTAGTATTGTTTGTGCAGTGTTTAAATAATGGCAGCAGCTGCAGCTCACTTTGCCAGTGGCTTATCACCATGTCCAAACCATTTAAAGACTAGATTTTGCATAGCATACTATGGGATTTTGTGGTATGTGGTGCTTATGGCATGCATGCATCCCTGCAGTTAGAAATGTGGCAGTTGAGCGATCAGGGAGTACATGTGTGTAAATGGGAAGAACTTTGAAATTTAGATATCAGTATAACAGATCTCATGTACCATGAGATGATGATCTGTAATACAAGATTCCAGCAAAACGATTGTAGAAAATGGACGCGGCAATCAAATGATGGGAAAACCAAGAACATGATTGATATGATTATGATTAAAAGAAGATGAATAAAATCAATACAGCAATGTCGAACTTTTCAAGGAGTGCATATAGATTCAGATCACAGCTTAGGAATTGCAAACATCAAGTTTAAATCAAAAAGAAAATATGAACCCCATCATCAGAAACAAAGAGATACAGCAAGAATAAGTGAAGCAGAAATAGGAAGAAGGTACAAAACAGTACTAGAAGGAAAAATTAAAAGTGTGGACAAAGAAAAAAATGTGAATCTAAGAGTGAAAGGAGTAATGAAGGTAATAGAAGACACAGTTGAATAAACCGTACCAGAAGAAGAAAAGATCAAGAAGAAGTGGATTGGACAAGAAATACTGAAGTATTACAGGAGAAGAGAATGTTGAAGATAAGAAGGGATACATCAGAACAAATAGAGGAGCAATATAGAAGAAAGTGTAATGAGGTGAAAAAAGCAGTCAGAATGGATAAGATGAAATGGTTAGAAGCCCAGTGCAATAATATAGAACAGCACAAAACTAGGGAGGTGTACAAAATGATTAGAACCATTAATAGAAAGTGGTAACCAAAACAGATCACAGTTAAAGATGAAAAATGAAGTATTGATGAAAAAAGATAAAATTGTACAGTGGTGGACAAAATACTGTAGTGAGTTATATGAAGAAAAACTAGATTTAGATGGAGTTGGGAAACTGATTGAAGAATTGAAGCAGAGCAGATATCACCACCAGGTAATAAGTATGACATGGACATTTTAAGAAGAAAGATATAAAAGGCAATATGATGGCTAAAATACAACTGTAATGACAACATCACTGAAGAAAGTATGGTTAAAGTATTGCTGGCCTGGTTGGCTGAGTGGTTAGCGTAACCGCTCTCCAGCTAAAAGGCTGCGGGTTCGAATCCTGCCGTGGGCATGGATATTTGTGATTGTCTGTGAAAGCACTAGTGGTGGTAGTCAGTGGTAGATGGCGTTGGTATTAGATGATGAAGGTTGCTGGAGTAGTGAGATGAGGAGTTGTAGAGTTGATGCCCTCCCTCGATGAGTCTTTGAACTCCCTGGAGGTGTGATATAATAATAATAATAATAATAATTAAAAAAATGCACTAACTATGTAATATGGTATGGAAGGAAGGGAAAATGCCAGACGAATCCGTTGATTCCTCTGACAGAAAGATTGAGAACACAATTGGAAGCATACCTTGCAGACAAGCAAGCAGGATTTAGGAAATATAGAAGTACATTTCAACAAATTTTGACAATGCAATTAATAGCAGAGAAAGCTAGGAGAAAAAACAAAAACATATATTATTATTATTATTATTATTATTATTATTATTATTATTATTATTATTATTATTCAGGCCTCCATGGAGTCAAAAGACTCATCATGGGAAGTCCTTTCCAAGAAACACAAGTCTATTTAGACTTATCGAGGGAGGTCCCTCCTAGGAAACACAGTCTATCATACCACTCCTTAAACGCATTGACCATTATCGCTCTCACCACTCTATCAGGCAATGCATTCCATGGTTCAACCACTTTCCATGTATATACTTGCTTTGTTGATTTTCAGAAGGCATTTGACAGCATCAACCAGAAAGTGACATTACCAGTGCTAGAATCCTATGTAATTGACAGAAAACTAATATCCATATTAAAAGATGTTTATAAGAATGCAATGTCAGTTAGAATAGGTGAGAATTTGGGAAATGGTTTAGAACAAGCAGAGGTACTAGACAGGGGGACCCAATATCACAAAGCATTTTCATAGCATATTTAGGAAAAGCAATGGACAAAATGAAGGAAGATGCAAAAAGAATATCAGTATATGGGATGAGAATTAACAATGTAAGATTTGCAGGTGGCATTGTTATTATATTATTGAAGAAGATAAAAGAGAACTACATAAAACATTGAAAGTATTAAATGAGGAAATGAAGACATTTGGACTTGTTATGAACTTGGAAAAAACAAAGACAATGGTATTTGGTGATAAGAACCTGAAACAAAAGATACAAGTGGATGGAAATGATATAGAGAATGTAGAACAAATCACATATTTGGGAAGTAAAATGACATATGACTTGGACTGTAAAAAAGAAATAAAGATCAGAATTGTATGAAAAATGAAATTAAGAGTACTAGAAACATGGATCTTTAGCAGTGTGCTGTATGGGTCTGAAACATGGTAATAAATAAAGAATCAAGAAAAATAATTTTGACATTTGAAAGAACTTGCTACAGGGAGATTCTAAGAATAGGATGAATAGACAAAATCACAAATGAAGATCTCTATCAGAAGATACAACTAAAGGAGAATTTAATGCAGAAGATTATACAATGGAAGCTGCAATTATTTGGACACATCTGCAGAATGAGCGAGGATCAGAAGATAAAGACATTCATGTTTGGTATTATGGATGGTGTAAACAGAAAAGGTAGACCCTACAGAGAATGGATGGATGACATAAAGGAGTATTGTGGAATGGGGTTACAGAAACTGCAAGACTGTGCAGTGAACAAAGAAAGTTGGAAGAAGACTGAAGGCCATGGATAACATCTGGAAAATTAAAGTTATCAGCCTGCAACAAAACTAAGAGTACTGAAAACATGCATCTTTAGTGGTGTACTGTATGGATCTGAAACGTGGGTAGTAAAAAAAAAAAATGAATTTTGGCATTTAAAAGAATTTGTTTCAGGAAGATTCTAAGAATAGGATAGGTACAGAAAATCACAAATGAAGATCACTATCAGAAGATACAACCAAAGGAGAATTTAATGCAGAAGATTATACAATGGAAGCTGCAATTATTTGGACACATCTGCAGAATGAGCAAGGATTAAAAGACAAAGACGTTCTTGTTTGATATCATGGATGGTGTAAACAGAAGAAGTTGACCATACAGAGAATGGTTAAACAACATAAAGGACTGGTGTGGAATGGGATTACACTGTGCACTGGATGAAGAAAATTGGAAGAAGATAGTGAAGAAGGCATCGGACACCAATGGGCAGTGAGCTCATGGTTCATGATGATAATAATAACAGCTCTCAGCAGCATTACATTAGAACTGACTGAGAGAGAGATGAGTAGCATGATCAAGGGTAATGGAATGTGAATGAAAAAATAAAAGTTGGGAGTGTAGTAGGTTTGAAACGTCATGAAGTTTTCAAACAGGGTGTTAATTGGGAGGATGAATGTCGAGAAAAAGAAGGTAGTTTGCAGAATGTATCAGGAATGTGTTGAGAAGCATGAAAGTTGAGATTAAGCAACTGGAAACATGAATGCAAAGTGAATCAGAGTAGGAGTGAGAGAGTTATGGGAATGATAGAATGGGAGAGAATAGGCAAACCAGTAAGAAAGAGGGAATGAGAGAAAGGCAAGACAGTGCTGAAACAGAGGGTGGAGAGATGTTGGTAAGCAGGGAAACAAAGAAAGAAAGTGTTAAGAGAGAGAGAGTGAGGAATGCCGGTGAGCAAGGAAGAAACAGAGTGGTAACCGGTGTGATGTATGGAGACTCGATGATCCATGGTGTACAATATTGAATGCCAGAGGAATGTTTGCCTGAGTTTGCCAGAGGAATGATAGATAGTGTGACTATAGGAATGTTTGCCTGGAGGAATGATAGATAGTGTGACTATAGTAACTAAGTGAGGTGAAAGGGTGGATGAAATAATTGTGATGGTGGACATGAATGACTTCAGAGGCTGTACAGGAGTAGACTGAGAGATGGGAAATTAGTGAGTGCATTGCTCAGGTATGATAATGAAGAGTTGCAGAAAAGCACATCAATAATGAATAGCAAAATAGCCAGAATGTGTCAAAACAGAGGATTGGATTATGTGGATGTTTGTAGGGCATTTGAAGACAGAGGAACTGTTTGCAAGAGACGGCTTGCATTTGAATGAGGAAAGGGTTAGGCTTCTGGGGAGAATGCGGTCTTTGAACAAGTCAGTGTGGCAATGCAGGGTGGATGGCAGTAGGAGTAGCCTCTTGTGGGAATCTCAGAGATTCCAATAATCTTTGGACAGGCTGATGCTATCAGCACGTGGAAAGATTATTGGGATCTCTAAGACAGTTGATGAAAGGTAATATACTGACAGGAATAGAAAAAAGCAGGGTATAGCATTCTTTGACAGGATAGGAAGGACTTATGCCTCTCAGAGTGAAGGATTTGGAGAGCAATGGCACTAATGAGTTTGAAAGCATATGCCGTGAGGTAGAGGTGGGCAGGACAGGATATTTAGGGGAGTGCTGCTGTAAACCAGGGAGCATAAAAGGTGAAGAGTTGGAGATGATGAGCTTCGCGAGTGCAAAAAGAGTGATTGTTATGGAAGATTTACTATACATTGGAAAGAGGAAACTTCATGAAGTAGTGAAGGAATGGAATTTCTAAGGGACAAATGTCTTAGACAACATGTACGAGGGTGGTCTGAAAGGTTCTCGGCCTAACAATGAAAAAACGAATTTATAATTTCAAAATTATTTTTATTTTTCAACATAATCTCCCTTAAGACTGACACATTTATTCCAGTGCCCTCATCCCATCCCTGTAGTGGTTCTCAGTAAGATCTGCAAAATACCCCTCTACAGCTGTAATCACCTCTTGATTCAAAGAAAAATGCTGACCAGCGAGGAAGAGTTTTAGTTTTGGGAAGAAATAGAAGTCGGAGAGAGAGAGCCAAATCTGCGGAATAGGGTGGATGTTCCAACAATTCATAGTGCAGATCCCTTAATTTTCCCATAGCCAAAACAACTTTGTGGGCAGGTGCATTGTCCTGATGAAAGATGATTTTTTCTTCTGCAAACTGGGTCTTTTCTCATGAATTTTTTCATCTAGTCTGGTTAAAAGGAATAATACTTCCTGGTTATTGTTTTGCCCTTTTCAAGATAATTAATAAACAAAATGCCTTTAGCATCCCAAAACACTGATGCCATGACCTTTCCTGCTGATGGAACCGACTTTGTCTTCTTTCGCGATGAACAACTAGCTTCTGTCCACTGTTTTGACTGCTGTTTGGATTCTGGTGTGTAATGGTGAAGATAAGTCTCATCCATAGTAATAAATTGATGCACAAAATCAGCTTTATTCTTGTTAAAATGCTCCAAGCACTGTTCAGAGATTTTCATGCGAGTGCATTTTCGATCTGCTTTGAGTACATGTGGCACCCATCTTGCTCAAAGCT
The DNA here is from genome assembly GCF_054136105.1 of Typopeltis vanoorti. Lineage (NCBI taxonomy): Eukaryota > Metazoa > Arthropoda > Arachnida > Uropygi > Thelyphonidae > Typopeltis > Typopeltis vanoorti. Next base: position 24,947,676 of record NC_143564.1, on the reverse strand, counting down.
TTTTCATTTGCAATTTTTCATGCAGAATATATTCTACGTTCTTTTGAAATGCTTATAGTCTCAGCAATTTCATGCACTTTGACTCGCCAGTCATCCAATACCATATCATGCACTTAATCAATGATTTCTGGTGTTGTTACACTTTTTGGATGTCCTTCACATGGATCATCTTCAAGGCTGGTAGGGCCACGTTTAAACTCAGAAACCCATTTCTTAATTGTCAAAAACGAAAATGAAGAGTGCCAATAAACTTTTATGAACTTCAAATGAATTTCTTTTGCCATTAAATCTTCTTTTACAAAGAATTTTATAACTGATGATACTCAATTTTATCCATTTCAAGGAATACTGACAACACTTTTGCTTCAGACAGCTGTATAAAACAAACTACTTGATAGAATGACTTACAATTTCATTTGGATGCTTATGATAGATGTACCAACTTAGGAAAAAAAAACTTGCCGATATTTTTTTTTTTATTGTTGGGACCGAGAACATTTCAGACCACCATCTTAGTAGAAGAAACATGAGGTTCAAGATTTTAGATTTGGTCATAGCATCAAAAGATCTGATTATAACTAAGATGGCAACTCTTTCCCGAGTTGGAGAGAGTGACCATGTGGTTTTGATTTGGAAGATGAATAAACATGCAGTGGTATCAAGAAAAGGAATGTACAGTATGTGGAATTATTAGGCAGGCAATGATTAGGCAATGATTATAATAGCCTTAGACATCAGCTTGGAGCAGTTTCATGAATGGAAGATTTGGCCATGGTTTGAGAGAATGTGCTAAAGAACTGACATCTCTGTTGACCTGGTGTTTCAGTGAAAGTCTGGCCATGGGAAAGGTGTCCAAGGAGTGGAAGGAGGGTAAGATAGTACCACTCCATAAGGGTGGTAGCAGACCAGAAGTGTCAAACTATGAAATAGCTTGTATTTCATCAGTAGTTGTTAAGATATTGTAGAAATTAGTGAGGAATCATTTACAGCATTAGGAATGCTTGTTTTAGTAATATGATTGTCTCTTTATAACAATGTGATAAGAGCAGTTGGTCCCCAGGATTTGAAGGGGATAAATTTACCTTGAAAGAGTGCAGGGCAGAACAAAGATGATAGCAGGACTGTACAACGTAGTTATGAGGATACACTGGACTGTAGAGTTTGGTAGCTAGAAGAAGGAGAGGTGATATGATTGAGACTTTTAAACTGTTGAGAGGTAGTTACAAGGTTGATAATGGGGAGTTCTTTCATTTGGTGGAACAGGGGAAAGGAACGAGGATAAGTGGGCAATCCCTGGAAGTTATGAAAGGAAGTTGTCAGCAAGAAGGTATGGAGTGGTTTCTTTGCATGGAGGGTGGTTGAACAGAGGAATGCATTGCCTGATAGAGTGGTAAGACACAAATGGTCAATAGTTCCAAGGAGTGGTATGATAGACTGTGTTTTCTAGGGTGGACATCCAACAATGTGTCTTGTGACTCCCTCAGGCATGAATCATAATAATAAAAATATTGCTGTTAGGTCAACTGGTTTCTCAAGCATCCACCATGCCTATACCATATACTGATTACTAGCAAATTATTGATTTGCTGGTAATCAGTATATAGTAATTATCAAATTATCAGAAAAAATAACTTTTATCGCAGTTGCAGTTATCTTGGAATAAAGAGACTAATGATAAACTCTACAAAATTAAGCCTGAAATTAAATTATGATAGTCTAGTCTGCATAGAGTCTGAACAGAGAAAGTTGACCTTGCTTGTCTCCACATAGGTTATAGTCATCTCACACACTCCTGCTTGCTGAGGGATGATAACATGCTTGTGTGCAAGTATTATAATGCTAGAACTAAACTTCAGTTATATTTTAATTGCATGTCCTCATTTCATTAATGAGCACAGTTATTATTTTAGCCATATTCGCAATTTCTCTGAGCCCTTTATAATCATTCAGATTTTATCAGACTCAACAAATGTTTCTTGGCCTATACATTTAATTAACAACTATACAACTAACTATATTTTAATGTGTGTGTGTGTGTGTGTGTGTGTGTGTGTGTGTGTGTGTGTGTGTGTGTGTGTGTGTGTGTGTGTGTGTGTGTGTAGATAGATAGATCATTTGCATTATTTTTATTTGGACAGTTGTTTCTTGAACTTTTTTTTTATTTTATGTTTTATGATTTTTTACACTTTTCTTTTATAAATCATTTTACATCTGCTTTTTATCCATTTTTTATGTTTGTTTTTGTACATCTTTCAATTTAGAACTACATTTATAAAAATTCTTATCTATCTACATTTATGCTATTTTTACTTTTCTGACTTGTATACTGCTATGAGTATTTACTAGTACAGAATTGACCATAGCCATCTTCATACCATAAAATACTAAACAAACAATCCAGGCCGTTCCATTGCATATATCCAAAGGTGAATGATGTAGGCATTAGCAAAATCCAAGTAGTATAATACATTGGTTGTCGCTGATTAGTTAAAAGCTCTTCAGGTATCAAAGAAGTTGACAGTCAATGCATGTCTTCATTACTTAACCAGCACAAGAGATGAGAGCAGTGCATCAATAGTTTGATGGAATATAGTTTAGTGCAGTAATTATTATCATTATGGGCTACTCCATAGAGCCTTTAGACTAATCAAGGGAGACCTAAACATCATGTCAAGCACTATCCAACATTTGCGCAGTATCTGTCATACTTTGCTCTGAAGGCATTCAGAGTCATAGATCCCACCAACAGGATCTGGCAACCTATTCCACTCATTCACCACTCTCCAAGTAAAAAATCTAGTTCTAACCCTTGCTAACTATACTCTTATTCAGTTTCCAAGGATGGTCTGCAGTTCTCCCACCACTAGTGTGTTTTCAAAAATTTCATGTGAATTAATCTTGTATAAACCCTTCAATAATTTGTATGTAACAATCATATCACCCCCTTTCCTGCCTCTCAACCAGTTTCCGTAAACCAGAAATCTTCAACCTGCTCTCGTATGGTTCATTTCATAGGCCTACTACTATTTTGCTCACTCGCCTCTGGATCCTTTCCACCTCCTCCTCATTGCCAAGAAAACCTGGTGACTGGATCTGCACACAGTAATCAAGATAGGGGTCTTATCAAAGCTTGATAAAGGGGAATAATAACCTGCTTGCCTATGCTTGTCAAAGTATTCTTCAGTAACCAAGTAATCTGATGAGCTACTTGAGCTACTTTTGCTATGTGTCCCCTAAACTTTAACTCCCTATTCACTAACTCCCAAACCTCTGGCTTCATAAATTTCCTGGAGTACAGTTCCATCAATGTGGTATACAGCTGGTAATCTTTACACCCCAAAATGCATAACTTTGCACTTTGCCACATTAAACTGATATCCATTCTTCATTGCTCAGACTGCCAGTCTATTCATATCATCCTATAAAATTTTGACATCGTCTGTATTAACTATTGCTCTACTCAACTTTGCATCATCGGCAAATAACTGAACAGTTCCTCTCAGATCCTTTCCTATATCATTAATGAACAAATTAAATAGTAGCAATCTAAGAACAGAATTCTGTGGCATGCTACTAATCACAGGCTTTCATTCATACTCTACTGCTGAAAAAACTATTCTCTGATATCTCTCCATCAACCACCCCTGCTATCCATCTCACAAACCCTATATCTATCACCATGTGCTGCAGTTTGCTGATTAGAATTCCATGTGGTATCCTGTGAAAGGCCTTTGCAATATCCAGCAGCATCACTGTAAACCCATTACCTTTATCCAACTCAGCTGTCACTGTATTATAAAATGTGAGCAAGTTACTAAGGAATGACCTACCTTTCACAAAACTGCATTGCCTCCCATACAGTATCCCATTTCCATTCCTGTATTTTGCTCTTGACCAACTTCTCCAGTACCTTGACAACAACTTCTGATATGCTGATTAGTCAGTAATTTGCTACATCGCTCTTTATGCAATGGAACTATTTTCCCCTCTTTCCACCCCAGAGCTGAGACTTAGATTAAACAATGTGGTCTAGGTCTCTAGCATGCACCTTCAAGTAAAAATCGAGCTGATATACCATCTAATCCCATAACTCTATTCACCTTAAGGTTCTGTAATATGCTATGCACCTTCATTTTATTTGCCTCACTTCCCATATAAGCCCTTGCCACTTTCGTTACTGCAACATGTCCACTTGGATGATATACTCCTACAAAATGTTCACTTAGTAATTCTACTATTTCAAACAAGTCAGTTACCTCCATATCATCAGCACTCATTAAAATCATTCTGCCATAAACATTCTTTCTTTTACTTATAGCATATCAAAAGAACTCTTTGGGATTATCGTTGGCTTCACTGCTAATTTCCTTTAATGCTCTGCTTTTGCCTTTCTTACCACACTTGGCCTGTGCTTTGTAAAGCTCATGCCTGTTGGTACCTTTCTCCTTGAAGTCCCTCCACAATTTTTCTTTTATTGCAGCTCCAGCTTAATGATGATATTCATCCAATTAAATCCCACTTGATTTAGTCGCCTAACTAAATGATTATGCAGTCTCCCATTACTTCGCTCAAATACTCTTTGACCACTTCCCATGCACCATCAACATCCAGCTCCTGCTATTTTACATGCCATGATACTGATCTAAGCAATCTCGTAAGCTTGTCATATTTATCAGCTCTATAATTCCAAAAAAAAAAACCTGTCTTAACTGACAATTCCACACATTTAGCCCTCCCAAATCAAGACCATATGATCACTCTCACCAACTAGCAGCAACATGATCATATTAGTTATAGACAAATTCTCAGATGCAGCTCCTACACTGAGCATTCTCAATCCGCTAGTATATTCTATCACATGTTGTCTCAGATAATTATTCCTTGGTAACTGCATAAATTCCATTTCCTTCCTACCTTGTGTCCTCTCTGCCTCTCTTTGGTTGCAATTCATCAGTTATCATCAGTAACACTCCTCCCCACCATTTTTTTCTCTCTATCTTCCCTGAACACATTATACCCTTCACATTCTATCCCACTGTTGTGTCCCCTTTTTACCGTCCTATAATTATTAATTCCTCTTACAAGTTTATATTTTTTCTTGTTTGTAACAAATTTCCTACTATACGTGATATCACCCAAATACAAGGTATCTAAGCTCTTGCTCCCCTTAGCATCCTAAAAATTTATAATTTTTAGCTTCTCCATTTAGGACATTTAGTTTATGAAAGAAAATCAAAACAAGAAGCAATTTCTTAAATATGTTTTGGTGCGAAACAATTATGCAATCGTGACCTTGAACTCGCAACTTAATGTTTCTTCCCCCGCCACTAGATTTGTACGTTATTACAAGCGGTGCATTTAATGGCAAAAAGTCCAGCATTGTGGGCCTTACCCACAATGCTGGACTTTTGTTGACACAAATGACAAGAGGTCACATACGACTCTACATCTCCCTTCATCCCCTTCCACATATGACGATCATGAACTCTGTTCCAAGTTCTAAGCACCCCTTGGTGACCCGCCAAGTCAGAGTCATGAAAGGTGTTTGTACCCATGGAATCATGACCTTTGGAACTATGATTTTGTCCTTCCATCTCCCCGTAATGCTTTGTTTGGACCATCCGGATCAATGCACAGGGTTTGATGGAAAGACCACTTATCAGGGGACTTTTCTCCTCTCAAAACTCTCTCATAAACTTCCCCCAAACTGGATCCCTCCTTTGCTCCTCGATTATACGAGGTTATTCCCAGACTTGATGTTCTAGAGGGGTGATCCTTTCTTGCCTAACTTCCCCCCTTTGAATATATAGAGGAGATTACCTCCTCATTATGGCTAGTATTATTATCATGTATAACGTCCAGAGATCTGGACAGATAGTCTACGACCACGTTCGCTGAACCTGGGATGTACTTTACTTCTAAGTTAAATTCCTGCATCTCTCGTGTCCACCTAATGGTTTTCTGATATTTGTCCTTCATTGAGGATATAAATGACAGAGGTTTGTGGTCACAGTGCAAAATTTATCTCAGAGGAGGAAAGTTTCCTGCTGATAAAAGCGATTGGCTTACTCCCCCCCCCGCTTCTTCCTGCTCCACAACAGAGGCAATTGTGTCGTTGAAGGCATCAGCGGAGAGATAAAACACTTGACCCAGCTTTGGGTAAGTTAGGACGGGCGACCTAGTTAAAGCCAGATTTAAGAGTTGGTGTGCAAGCTGTTGTTCCTTTCCCCACTCGAATCTCTTTCCCTTCTTTGTAAGCCTAACTATAGGCTCCATTAGTTTGGAGCATTCGGGAATGAACTTCCTGTAGCAGTTGATCATGCCCAAATACCTTCTAATCTTTCTTATCGTGGCGGGAGTTCTTGCCATTAATATGGCAGTCACATTTTCCTTCATGAGTGTTATTCCATGCTCATTGACTACATGGCCAAGATATTCAACTTCCGTGAGGAAAAACTGGCATTTCGAACACTTCAGGGATAGCTGAGCCCTGTTAAGTCTTTCCATGACTCCCATTAGTAATCTCCTGTGCTCCCAGATACAAGACAAGTAAACCAGAAGATCGTCCTGGAAGCAGATAACCCCTTCTCCCAACATGTCAGATAACACAGAGTTCATCAAACTCTGAAAACTCGTGGCTGAGTTCCTGGCCTAGTTAAACAAGGCCCCCGTTGTTTTCGCCAGGGAACCAGGGCGAACAGCGAAAAGTCAGCTACTGGAACAAATCTCAAAACAAACCCCAACTCAACATCACCAGAGTTAAAGATCGGTACTATCAACGTAAGAAGCCTGAATGGCAAAGAAATGGAGCTAGCTGAGGAATTAGATAAGTACCAGATCGACATAATAGGGGTGACTGAAACAAAAAAGACCAAAACTGGTGAGATCTTTCTGAGCAATAAATACAAAATGTTATATTCAGGCAATGACAATCAAGGAAAAAAAGGAGTAGCCATAATATTCAACACAAAATACGAGGCTAATCTTCTTGAATGGCAGTCAGTCTCAAGTAGAGTAATGTGGGCAAATATGAGAATGGGGAACTGGACAATGAGACTTATTTGTGCCTATGGTCCAACAGAAGGTTCTACAAAGGTAGAAGTGGAGGAATTTTTTGACGCTTTAGAAAAAGCAACTGACACAATGAAAAATGAAAAGTTGGTCCTTGTTGGGGATCTAAATAGCAGAGTAGGAAATGATTGTGAGACATACAAAAATATTTTGGGAAAATTTGGAGAAAAGAGCAAAGCTAATAATAATAGCAAATATCTGTTGGATTTCTGCTGAGGGCATGGACTGGTTATTACTAACACCATGTTCCAACATAAAAATGTGCACAAATTCACATGGAGAGAAGAGGCTAGGAATAAAAAAAGTCTCATTGACTATGTTATTGTTGATAGTGATGTTTTCTCCCTGGTGCAGGACACCAGAGTGTACAGAGGATTTGAAATTGGAAGTGATCACTATTTAGTCTTGAGCAGGATAAAATTGAATTTCATATTGAAAAGAATAACATGTAAGAAAGTTTTAAAGCGAATAAAAGTTGAGCAGCTCTCAGATGTGAACTGTAGACTAAAATACAGAAAGATTATTGAAAAGAAAATGAAAGAGTTTGAGAACAGGAATCAAACCTTGGACTTTGCCACTGAATGTCCAAGGTTTGATTCCTGATTGATTGACTGTTTGATTTTTACTGAAGATGGTAAATTAAATATAGAAATAGACAACAGAATCAGCAAAGCTGGTATGGTGGGAAGTCAATTGAATAAATTCATATGGAATAAGAGAGAAATTAGTCGGAACTCTAAATTAGCTGTATACAAGACAGTGTTCAAACCAGATTGATTCTGCCAGAGAGGCATGTGGTGAGGTTGTGTGCAAGGATAAAAAAATCAGAACTCCCTGGTGGACACAGGAAGTTAAAGAGGAAGTGAAGGAAAAGAAGAAAGCATATTAAAAGTTCCTGGCAAATAAGTCAGCTTTTACTCTTACAGAATACAGAGACAAATGTAAGAAAGCTAAACAGTGTGTAAAACTAGCTAAACATAAGTCATGGGAGGACTTTGGCAAGAATATAGAAAATAAATATCAAGAAGATGGCAAAATATTCTGGAGGTTGTTGAAGAAACTTAGGAATGGAGGAAAGAGTGCTGTAAAAGGAGTTAGAGATGATAAAGGTGACATGAAAACAGGAGAAAAAGATATCCTTGAAGTATGGAGTAATCACGTTGAAAAACTGCTAAATGAAACAAGCAGTGATGACAGCACAGTGATAAAAAACACTGACCAGGCATGCAGTCAGGAATACATATCCATACTTGAAGTAGAAAAAGCCATCAAAGGCTTGAAATGTGGAAAGGCAGCAGGAGTAGATGATATTCGACCAGAAATGCTGAAGTATGGTGGTATAAGAGTCTTACAGTGGCTGCACTGCATAGTTCAGAAAGCCTGGACAGAGGGACAAATTCCCGATGATTGGAGTAGAGCTCTCATAGTACTCATATATAAAAAGGAAATAAAACTGCATGTGAGAATTACAGGGGTATTTCCCTACTGAGTGTTCCTGGCAAGATCTATGTAAGTATACTTGAGAAACGGTTGAGAAGAATTGTTGAAGAAAAGCATGGTGAAGAACAAGCTGGATTCAGGCCAAATAGAGGCTGTCAGGATCAGATCTTCACTTTACGACAAATAGTTGAGAAAGCATGGGAATATAACAAAGATCTGTATTTAAGTTTTGTCAATTTGGAAAAGGCATATGACAAGGTGCCAAGAGAGAAGCTATTCAATACGCTGCTGTTATATGGTGTCAATGGGGCATTATATCAAGCAATACTTAGTCTTTATTTGAGTTGTAAGTCAGCAGTTAGAATTGAAGGAAGTACAGGAAGGTGGTTTAACATTAAATCTGGTGTCAGGGAAGGATGTACATTATCCCCTCTGTTATTCATTATTTATATGGATCACATTATGAAGGAAAGTGGTATTAAACCTGATATCAAAATTGGAGATATTGATGTCAGCTCTTTGCTTTATGCGGATGATGTTATACTTCTAAATAAATCTGCTACAAGTCTACAAGATTCTCTGACTAAATTGAATAGCTGTTGTAATAGATATGGTATGATGGTCAGCAATAAAAAGACAAAGACAATGAAAATAGGCAGAATCATTGAAAATGTCAACTATGTTGTGAATGGAGAACCTGTGGAACAAGTAAAACATTTCAGCTACTTAGGCACGATTTTTAGTGAAGATGGTAAATTAAATATAGAAATAGACAACAGAATCAGCAAAGCTGGTATGGTGGGAAGTCAATTGAATAAATTCATATTGAAATCAGTCGGAACACTAAATTAGCTGTATACAAGACAGTGTTCAAACCAGTTTTAACTTATGGATCTGAGAGCTGCGTCAGAATTAAAACACTTGACCAAAGACTAGAGACCGCAGATATGAGAGTCCTGAGAAAGATTATCGGCGTGAACAGATGACTTCAATGGCAATATCATATTAAAAATGAGGATATTAGGAAAGAACTTGACATTGTCAGCATCCAGGAATGCATTAGCAGAGCTAATCTCAGGTGGTATGGTCATTTAAATAGAATGGGAGAGGAAAGATTAGCAAAACAAGTGTTCTCTGTCAGATTGGCAGGAAAACGACCCAGAGGAAGACCAAGATATAGGTGGATTGATACGGTACAAAGTGCCTTAGATGATAGAAATATAAAATCTGATAATGTTGGAGTCTTGACAAGTAACAGACTGATTTGGAGGAAAATTGTAGATAGGAAGTTAGTAATGATGTAATTTTTTCATGTAGTATTGTCATATCCTGTACACCCCTTGAGGGTACATGGCAGGAATTTGATGATGATGATGATGATGAGTTCCTGCCCCCCTGAGGAAGTCGACACAGTTGATACTTTTGCCATCTCATGGTGAAGGCAAAGTGTTTTCTGTCCTCCTCTTCCCTCAAAGAAATCTGGAAGTAGCCAGAGTTCAGATCTAGTTTGGAGAAGTACTTAGCTTCTTAGGCTTCCTTCAGCATAGGAGAGAGATCTAGGAAAGCTTTGGCTTTTCCAACCAGTTTACTACGGAGCAAAACTAGCAACTGATAGTCGGTCCATCTTCCAACCCTTCTAAGCTCTTCTATATAACAAAAAAAACTAATGACGTCATCGGACTCTTCGCCCAAAAACTGAGGGAACACTTGTTGAGGGTTAATATAATGAAAAAATTCACTATCATTCCTGCCTAAACTACTAGAGGGTTCCATCATACTTGCATCCAGTTTACAGTATATTACACTTTAAAATTTCAATAACACACAATTATAACTTTTGCCTTTCAGTTGTCTGATCCGTACCCAAAACCAACTTGCTGTGATTAGCTTACAATTCAAGTTTAATTAGTTAACCCACATCCTACTGGCTGCACCATTTATGTTGTGTCCCTTTTTTATCGTCCTATAATTGTTAATTCCTCTTACAAGTTTATATTTTTTCTTGTTTCTAACAAATTTCCTACTATACGTGATATCACCCAAATACAAGGTATCTAAGCTCTTGCTCCCCTTAGTATCCTAAAACATTTATATTTTTTAGCTGCACCATTTAGAATATTTAGTTTATGAAAGAAAATCAAAACAAGAAGCAATTTCTTAAATATGTTTTGGTGTGAAACAATTATGCAATCGTGACCTTGAACTTGCAACTTAATGTTTCTTCCCCCGCCGCTAGATTTGTATGTTATTACAAGTGGTGCATTGAATGGCAATTTCAGACAACTGAGTTTTTCAAAGAGCAAAAGTTTATTATACACATAAGCACAATATGATACATTAAAATTCGTTAATTCAATACTAAGCTGAGGCAATACTAGCAAAACACAAATGATAGGTTATAAAATTCTATGTGGGAAGGGCAATTATGCCACCACAAGACTCCACACATACGATAAAAGGATATCCTTGCAAACGTTAACAATTGGCTAAAACTTCCTTCTCATCTGTCTGAGCACAATAATATGATACAATACCTTAATTAAACACAATTAGTTTACACACGTTAGCTCACGAGAGTAATATGGGTTAAACAGTCCTATCACTACAATAGTAACCACATTCGATTCTTCAGACAGCTCTCAGACAAAATATAGATGACATACATAAGTTACTAGACACACATTTATTTATCTATTAACACTGACAAGCTTATTCTCTTTCTATTCTTAAATTCACTAAAGTCCTAGTTCAACTCTCGTTCAAGTCTTTCAATAGATCGGTAACTGAACTACAGTCACCGATCTATTGCACCCGGAAAGCACAGTTTTGTCAATATCTCACCAATCACAGCTCTTATGATAGAATCATAGTACAAGACCCACTTCTTGATTTTTCCTTCTTAGTCAAGCACTTATTTCTCTCATCTCACACTTCTTTCTTTCTTTCTGATATTAGCTGACCTGTTCGCCTGATGAATATTGTTCACACACAAGTTAAACAGCAATGGTCCTAAAATTGATTATACACAATTTGCTGATGCCTATCAGATAACCAGTCTCCAAAATAATCACTAATCTATTTTCCACCCAACATAAAATCCAACGTCCAACATAGTCAAGCACTCATTTCTCTTATTTCACACTTCTTTCTTTCTGATATCAGTTGATCCACTCACAAGTCATTTCTGCATTCGTTGAAGCTCCCACTTCATCCTGTGTATCACTCCACGTAACCGAGCTATCTCCCTCATTACAGCCAACTCTGCATTCTTTACATCTGTCATACTACTATTCTTTCATATCACTTTTAATCTCTCTTTCAATCTGCCATTACATCACACACACATGCGTTTTCACACGTATTCTCAGTTCCATCCACCACTTCAATCTTGCAACCTCACACTTTTGACCATCACTTTCATAGTATTTTCAATACACTTTCCCACAACTATCACTTTCAAACCAAATTCCTTTTCCTTTTGGCAATGCAGACATTGCACTGTATGAAGTCTCTTTGATTAAATTCTTTAAATTGGTGCCATGTGCTACACTACATAACATACCATGCAAAAAGACTATATTGACTATATTTAAAACCAAACTTTTACCTTAAGTCTAATTAACTCTGCAGTATAGTCTAATTCTAACACAATTGTTAACTAATATCACTATTTTTGTTTAAGGCTAAACAACTTTGCTTTCGGAGCTCTCCAAGCATGGTCCTACATACCCTGACAGCATGCCTAATGTAAAATAACAGGTGTTAATTCAGAAGCATGTCTTCAATGCGATTTGTGCGACATCTTCAGGACTAGAGAGAGAGAGATGTGAGCACAGGTAGACAGAAATTTCACCCAACAGCCTCTGTGAAGGACCAGAAATGATTACTGAATAATATTAATCATTTCTTTTAATGAATATTTTGCAAGTGTTGCAAGCTTCACTGTAAGATATGAGTGAAGCTGGAGTTTTTGTCTGAAGTCACTTATATAAAAATTAATATATATATATATATAAATTTTATTTATTTACTTAGCCCACCTTGACATATGTTTAAAAAACCATACAAGTCAAGTTTGTGGCTTGGCTTCCATCTGCGAATTTTGAATGCAGTGGAGAATACAACCCTCATTCCAACATGGATAGTTTTTGTAACAAGATTATAATAAGTATCTGGATTTAGAGAATGGACACAGTAGTTGAGTGGGAAAGGAGAAGTAAAGGATTTGGTGATCTTCTCACTTGGTCTTGTTATGACAAAGGATGTGAGTTGTGAATATCTTAAGATATGGCTTTCCACTAGAAATAAATCTTGGATGAGATTGCACTCTGAATTACCAAGAGGAGCAGTCACTTCAACAGTATACCTGACAGGAGAACTGATTAAGAGACAGTTCAGAGCACTGGGTGAGTAGAAAGGATTGTCAGGAATTCTGGCTTGGAGAATGAACAATTTACTTTAGGTCATTTACAACAAATATCTCAGCTTAGTCAGTGAAATTGGAAAAGATGGAACCAGATGGAGCAGTGGACATTAAAGTCATCAAGGAAGATAACTTCACTGTTAGGGTAGTTCATTTGCAGGGAATTAAGCTTCAAGGATAAGAAGCCAAAGAGGTTACAGTGATTTTCAAAATTAGTTAGTAGTAGTAGTACAGAGAGAGAGAGCAGATAAACAATATATAATTAAGTAAAAGAAATCTTAAACCACTAAAGGTCAAAAAGGAGAGATTCAAATCAGGTGTCCTCTGATAAGGAATATCATATTACACAAAAGCACAGATACCACCCTTGCAGTGGATGGAATCATAACTGGATGCAGTTTAGACTGGGTTATGGTTGTTGTGGCAGTAAGTTGAGGTTCGGTCAAAAACAGGAAATTAGGTTTGGTTGTCTGCAGGTGATGATACACATCATTTAGGTTAGTGTTGATACCACAAATTGATGCCACAAAATTATATGTGAATTTTTGTAAAGTTTTTAGAGTTATATAAATTTATTTTTTGATTTCTTGAGGGAGGTTTGTTTTTTATTTTAATCACAGTGGTTTGAATGATACCAAATTTATTTTGGAAAGGATAGCCTCTTAGACAACTTGTCCACATCAAGAGGTTCCAGTCTCCATGCCATAACATGGGCTTGATAGTATCTCCTGCATGCCACCAAACCACTCATTATTTTTCTTGATCTAAGCATGATCAGAAATCCTCTCAAATTTATTACCATCAAGTTTGGTCCCATGCACTATCTGGTGGCCAGTCTGGGGGAGTGCTTTATTGTTGTATCCTCAAAGATGAGGGAGGATTTTGGAGATTCAGAATTGCTCAGGGGAAATTGTCCTCGAATAGTATCACTTGCACTGCTTGTTAAAAGATTCTTGGTCAGAAACCAGAATCCATGTGAGAATCAATCTGGCACCAGCCATCTCAGTCCCTTTAATATGCATGGTGCTTTAAAAAATGATAGGTCATCTACTACCTACTACAACTAGTTTGCATTTCCTCCAACTAGAAAGATATCATTTTAACTGTGGGACTTGTTGCTATTCCCAGAGCACCTCTGGTGAAACAAGCCACACTTCAAAAGGCAGTTTTGAATTGACTTGGTGAAGCTGTATATTGTACAGTACCAGCCTATGATGGCCTATGCATAAGTAGGAAAGTAAATGCTTTCCTATTTATACACTTTCCATATATATGTGATTTCTTTCTTAGTGGGTCCTAATTCACTTTTTTTCTATTTCCTACCTACTCAGTTTATTCTTTCAAATATCCTTCCCAGTAGTTCAATATATCAGTAAAACATATATTAAAGAATTTATTTAAGAGTAGGTAACTCTATTCCAGAAGGTAGTTGTCAATTATTTAATTGTGTGTTACTTAAGAGTGGGATGATTTTGAAGTCATAGAAAATTTTTCATCACCCAGTGTGAGATCAGTCCCACTTATTTGAAGCCTGAAGTAGCTTAAAAAAATACAATATTTGGTTTTCTCAGAGCAGGTTTCCTGGATTATCTGATCATTAGCCCACCAGTATTAATATATAAGAGGTTTACACCTTATGTCAGCAGGATGCTGACATAAGGTGTAAACAAAAAATAGATAATTGTATGTATAAAAAAAAATAGATAATTGTATGTATAAATTAAAAATGTAAATTCTTATAGAATTGAGATATTTTAAAATATGCTTCAAAATAGTCATAAGTTTATATTTTTTGTGAAGGTTCAAGATAAACTCATTCTGGCAGCTGATACAGCTAAGGTTATTGATAAATTAAGAGATGGTTATCGGCAAGCTGCAAGAAGAGGTGCTATTTTATTTTTTGTTCTTGCAGACATGGCTACAGTAAATAGCATGTATCAGTATTCATTATCATCATATCTTGGAGTATTTATGCATTCGCTTAGCAGAGCACTTCCTGATGGTGTACTTGAACGAAGGCTTAGTAATATCTTGGATAAACTGACTTTTAATGTGTATTGTTATGGATGTACAGGTTAGTATAATTGTAAATAAGTGACTTTTCTTCTTTATTGATAGTAAAATTTCAAAATGTCCAAAGAGATATCTTAAAATATTTCCTTGTTTATTAAGATAAGCAGATTTTTCTATTTTTAAACTGTTTTATATCTTAATTAACAATATATTTGGATAAACTGATCTCCTAGTTGTATTGCTATAAATGCAACAACCTGTATTATTGTTATGCTTCCAGAATTAATAGACTCATCAGAGAGAGAGTCCCTGCTATTGTAGAGAGCTTATGAAATAATGTCTTAAACCCATTTCCTGCTTCTTCTCTCATGAAACTCTCAGGAAATGCATTCTGCTCACAAGCCACTCTCCATGCAAAACAAATTACTCTTCACTCCTGTTCACATCTTCCTTATAAGCTTCTAGGAATGTCATCTTATTTTATCCCTTTCTCCTTCTATGCTTCTATACTAATCTGGTAACAACCCCTTATCAGCTTATATGTCTCAATCATATCCCCTCTCCTCCTCCTATCTGCAAGTTTCTGTACCATAATTCCAGAACCTGACTGCACCTTAATTATTCTTCTCTGGATCCTCTCCATGATATTCTGATTCTCTTGATAACCAGGTGAAAAGATCTGTCATAGTAGTCCATACTTAGTTTGATCAAAGCCTTTTACAATAAAATTATAACTTCTTTGTTTCTATATCTCAAGGTCCTATTCACCATTGCCATAATCTCTTCTTTAATTGCATACTTTGCAACATTAATCTGATATATCTCCACTCACTTCATCTCTCCTACAGGTCTTCAGATCATCCTCCTGTCTTCATATCCTCTATCCTTATATATATATTCAGACTACAACAATTGCTCAACTTCTCTTATTTCTCCCAACTTTGTCTCATCCTAATCTGATTCTGAATGGGACAACAACAGAAAACTCACCTGTCTAAGTGACAGTCTTGTCACCGGGTTCCTTGCAAAGGTCATCAGATTCTACTTCTGTTAAAAACATTTAATTTTCTTGACCAAAAAGCTCTGGAATGATCTTGGCTGATCAACAGATCAACAAGACCTCCAGGAAGAACTATCCCTGATATCTACCAACCTTACCATGAATGGATTTCCTCAAAGACTCATCCACAAGATACTTTTCTCTGAACCCCGACAAAGACAACGAGATGATATATGTTATATTTCTACCATCATCATTCCATACTTAAGGACAGTTTCCAATAAGATTGCAAGACTCCTTAGATTACATAAAATAAGAGTGGCCTTTAAACCTACAGAAATGATTAGACAATTCTTAAGATCTCCAAAAGATAACCATCCTTTCTCCAAATATGCTGGAGTTTATAACATACCCTGCTTGTGTGGCTTGAATTACATCAGCCAAACTTCAAGGAGCCTTGAAATTAGGCAAAGGGAACACATAGGTGATGTCAATAATAGCAGAGAAGAAAAATCAGGGTTAGCTTTTCATTTCTCAAGAACAAACCATACCATAGAGTGGGATAGAAGCACAATTCCTTACATAGAGGAGGACTTCCGCTCCCGAATTTTTAAAGAGGCTCCAACAGTTGCCTGCTGTATACAAAACCTTAACAGGAACCAAGGACTAATCTTACCCGTGATCTGGAAGACCCTTATTAGATCTCTCAACTCGCTAGAACTGAATTACAGTGCCAATTATAGAACGTTCCTAAATAACAACAAGTGAGATCATGCATGCTCTATGCATGTATTGTACGTGCTCTGTTCTTTGTTTAATATAATTGGAATTGGTTGATTATAGTTTGTAACAGTTTTTTACTTTTTAGTGCCTTACATCAGTTATGTACCCTGAAGATGCCAACAGCCTTAGTTGGTGAAACTAGTTGGTATAACATAGTTGTTTATTATATGCACTTGATCAATATAATTCCATTAAAAGTCATTCCAGGTTATACTTCTATTCACCAACCAAAAGAAAGACTTTTCTTTTGCCAAAATGAAATCTTAAATATCTATACAACTAGTGTGTGTGTGTGTGTGTGTGTGTGTGTGTGTGTGTGTGTGTGTGTGTGTGTGTGTGTGTGTGCGTGTTTATCTTACACCTATTAAAAAAAAAGGTTAGGTTCATACTACAGATATTATTTAAGTATTTCTAATTTCATTCCAATATATTTATTTACTTTAAAACAATTCGAGTTTCCCCAATCTTTTAAAATCTTATATTACATTTACTTCCACCTATCTTAGTCCCATAAATAAGACAAGAGAAACATTGTTTCGTTAAAATAACTACATAAATATAATTATTTACATAAAATTCATTTTAAAATATTTCATAAGTAATACATTTTCTCTCTCACACTTGCACAAATTTAATTTTTCAGGAATAAATAAAGTATTTCTAACAACAAAACAAAGAAACAAGTTCTTTTGCTGAGCCTAAAGTCTAATAATATAAAACAAGAACAATTACCAAAAATTAAAGATACCAAGAATTTATATACTTGGTTTAATCCTTTATCCAAGTGTAAGCAAACAAAGTTTGCACCTGAAGTATCTTCAGGACTGGGACAACTCGTGGTAAAGGTGGTGTGACTTTACATTAATTTCCTTAGTATCCCATAATGCAAAGCACATCTCCTTGCGGACATGTATAATGCTATGCATTATGGGAAGGGTCACTAACCAGACTGGTACTCATATACGAGTTGGCAACTCGTATATGAAAATATGACTTGCATTGCTTCAACCTTGGTATCACCTATGGGTCTGGCTCCCACTGATGAGACCTCAATAAAGGTCGAAACCAGTCTTGGTAGTGAACCTTCCCATAATGCATAGCATTATACATGTCTGGGATTAAACCAAGTATATAAATTCTTGGTATCTTTAATTTATAGTATAACCAAGTGGAAAAACTTTCAACAACAATTACCAGAAACATTACCATGCTTTAATAAAAATTATCAATAAGGAGAAAAAACACTTAGATTAAACTGTTGGTTTTATAGTTCTCTAAACAGTACTTTCATTTCTAATGAAATCAGTTCTTTTTTTTTTTCTGCATACAATTTCCTTCTTTTCCTTCTTGATCTAGTATTAGAAGAAAATACAGCTTCAGTTCTGAAAGCAAATAAATGTCCTATCTTCAAATTCGTCTAATGACTAGAACAAATATAGTGTGACGAAAAACAAACAGTATGCCAAAGCTACATGTATGACTCCACTGTTTCCAAACTGTGTTACCACTTATCCTATTAAAACAATAAAATCTAGAAGAAGGCCTCTTATCTTATAATAATTATTCACCATTTTGAAAGAAAGTTCTTTTAGATAAATCTGTAGGTCTCTACGCGTGGATAGGCTTATGTGTTCGTCAGACATGTTGTAATAGATTTCACGGTTGATATGAACACAGATGGATAAGAAAATAACTATTTATTAACTTAAAAGCTAATATTTCCCTGGTATTATATCCTGCATCTTCAGAGCACACAACATAAAGTTTGTTACAAATGTAAGACAACCACAATCCGGTGTAACAGTGGGGCTAGTATAAGTAATTGCAGCATGCAACACAAGACTAAAGTCCTAATATGACACCATCTGGATTAAAAAAAAAAAGTTCAAAGTTTTGAAATAGTAGTCCAAATGATAATGATAGTCTTAGAAAGTTTGAAAAAATAAAATAAAATAAAACTAATAAATATTATGGTCTTAGGACGACTGTCTCCCAAATCTTTGGTAGATTTATACAGCCATACTTGTTAAGGTTTGGAGTATGTTTTAAGGCTTCTGTTGATTCCAGGAACAACCTCTCTGACTTGTAGAAGCTTCTGTGCATTACTTTTGTTTCTTTCAAATTGATCCTGTATGCAGGGGTATCCAAAGCATGGTCTGCCAGACCCGACTTGCCATAGCGAAAGTGTCGGATATATTTTTTGTGTTCACTGAGGCGGGTGTCCACAGTTCTTCCTGTCTGTCCATGGTAGGCTTGATGGCAAGAACAGGGCACTTCATAGACTCCTGGATGTGATAAAGGAGTGCATTTGTCCTTAGGTGAACGAATGAGAGTTGCTAATTTTACATAAGGTTTAAATACTGTGCGTAGTTGGTGTTTGTTAAGCACCCTAGATATCTTTTCAAATGTGCCTTTAATGTATGGGATGGTGATGGTTTTGTTGTAGTTTTCTGTGGTAGATAGAGGGGGACTTCTGGGTAGCATTTAGTATGTTATCTATCTTATGGGGATTATAACCATTGGTTTAGAAGATGTGACGTAGGTGAGAAAGTTCAGCAGTGAGCGCAATGTCATTGGAACAGATTGCTCTAGCTCTATGGGTTAGTGTTTTTAAGATACTATATTGTTGAGAAGGGTGATGATGTGATTATTTGTGTAAGTATCTCCCTGTATGTGTGGATTTTCTATAAACCAAAAATGATAAGGAACCTTCCGGAAGACGTGTGATCAGTGTCTCCAGGAAGGGCAGACAGTCATTGGCTTCTAGTTCCATTGTAAAGTGGATTTTAGGGTGCTGGCTATTTAGATGCACTAAAAATGTATTCAATGTGTCTGGGCCATGTGGCCAAATAGCATCAACATAGCGTAGCCAGAGCTAGGTTTGAGAGTGGCTGTGTTGATAGCTAATTTTTCCCGATGTTCTATGTAGAAGTCGGCTGGAGATGGGGGGGGGGGGGGGGCGAAAGGGGTGAACCCATAGCTGTCCCATCTAATTGTTTGTATATTTTCCCTTTCCATGTAAAATAACCTGCCTTTACTGTGAATTTAAATAGCTGAAATATATCTGGCGGAAATTATGAATTTAGTAAATTAAGTGTTTCAATCAGTGGTACATTAGTGAATAATAAGGTGATATCAAAACTCACCATTAGGTCTGAACTATTTAAGGTGTGGTTTTCTAAAATACTTTTTAGGTGGGTAGAATTTTAATTTTTAATAAAAGAAGGAGAATTGTTTGTGTAAGTGGTTAGTAATTTGGCTAAATGTTTAGCTAGTTTATATGTAGGACTGTTTATACTATCTACAATAGGACGCAAAGGTGTACCTTGTTTGTGTAGTTTAGGAGCACCATATATTCTGGGTGTTTTAACATGCAAGGGTTTGAGTTTTTTGACAATTTCTTTTGACCAGGAAGTGACTTTGTTCAGTAACTTGCACACCTTATTCTTTTGTGAGTTGGTGGGATCTCGATCTATGATTTGATATGTAGACCGGTCTTGGAGCAATGCATTTTGTTTTCATATTCTGTTGTATCCATTACTACAGTGGCATTTCCTTTGTCTGATTTGGTTATTGTAATGTGGTTATTATTGTGTAGTTCTTTTAGAGCAATTATTCCTTTATGTGGGATATTACTTTTGGGAGGCTTAGAATGGATAAGGATATTTGTCACGTCTAACCTAATATTATTGGCTATAGCTGGAGGCAAGTGGTAAATCCCGCGTTCAACGGAAGCCATTATTTTGGTTTTAGGCACATCTTTAGGAGTAATGGCAAAATTGTGTCCAAGACTTAATGCACTTGTGGCCTCTTTGGATAAAGTTGTCGATGATAGGTTCACAACGACGCCATCTTGATGAAATTGCGGCTGCTGTGTAACATTGCATTGCTGGAGGATTTCAAATTTTTTCCGGTGTCAGTTTTTAACTTTAGCAAATTCTTTATTGGCATTCGAGTCGAAGATTCTATCCAAGATATCCCATAGCTCTGGGTTCAAAATGTCAGATAATATATCACGTAGTACACTGATGGAGGTTGTGGTTGTCTTACATTTGTAACAAACTTTGTGTTGTGTGCTCTGAAGATGCTGGATATAATACCAGTAAAATATTAGCTTTTAAGTTAATAAATAGTTATTTTCTTATCCATCTGTGTTCATATCAACCATGAAATCTATTACAACTGTAGGTTTCTAATTCTGTTTCTTCAACCTTTCTTATCCCCCCCCCTCTCTAAAAGTTATTCATAATCTTCTTCTGATCTCCATAACAACAACAACAACAACAACAAACAACTGTTGCTTAGCTGCACTGCTGCTTTATTGTCTTCCCATATGTATATTCACTCCAAAATACTGGTTAAAATTCTGCATTCTCCTCATATGGGTAGAACAAAACAACTTGCAAAATAAACTTTCAAGTAAAAAAGGCAATTTTATTATACAGTTTTGACTTTGTTAAAGGTGAATAATGATAGTTTCTCTTGATATCTGCTGACTGAAATGTGAATAATGATAGTTTCTTGATATCTGCTGACTGAAAATTTAGTGCAGTTCTTGAACTTGAAAACTGTCAACTCCATGCATCGTCTCCCTCACCATAATGAAATGTTGCAAAAGTTTTGCATTATTTGATTACAAACTAAAGTTACACACCAGTTTGATAAAAACTACATTTTATAAAATGATTGCTTAACATCCCAATTTTTTTAGTCTCTTTATGGGGATAAAGACAAGTGAATTTAATTATGACAGTAAATTAAATTTTGTAACTGAGTATTAATAAAGAAACTGTTACATTGTGGAAAGCAGGGAAGAGAAATTTAATTTCTCTCCCCCATTTTATATTTAATAAATAATTAACATTATTTATTAATATGATTAACTTAAATAATTAACACATTTAATTATTCCAATTTCTTTCCAGTTTTTTTAAGATGGATTAATACATGTTCGTATTAATCCATGATAATTGGATTATTGCCGGCCTAGTTGGCCAAGCGGTTAGCATATCTGCTCTCCAGCCTTTTGGCTGGAGAGCGGATATGCTAACCACTTGGCCATCTGTGGGCATGGATGTTTGTGATTGTCTGTGGAAATACTAGTGGTGGTGATAGGTGATAGATGGCATTGGTATAGTTGCAGTTAGTTGTAGTTGGTGGAGAGTTGTAGAGCAGGTGCCCTCCCTCAGTGTGTCTGTGGACTCCCTGGAGATCTTATGTAATAATAGTAATAAAAATAATTTATAAAATAACAAAAAATATGGAATATCTGAATGGAAGTCGTCAGATCTTCTTCTAGCTTTACAACTCTTTATGAGTTTTGGCTTATAATTTTTAGCTTTCTTAGCAAGAGATTTTCTTTTATAGGAATGAGTTGTTAGTCCATTGCCAAACCCCTAACTTGAAGGACCAGGCCTCCATATTTATGTCCACTGGCTCAGCTATACCTCCAGGCACTGGGTCTCGGACATATATTGGGACTATTCTTTAACTCCAGTCACCACACAGGGGATTTAGTGCCAGTAGCACCCAGGGTTCTCATGTGGTCACCTTCCCAAATACTAACTAGGCTCAGGTTTGCTTTCAAACTGATCTGGTCACTCACAATACTCCCCACTATATTGTTTCTGTGATTTCTGTACTCAGTGGGAACTTATCCCTGTACTTGGAAGTAAGCATATATCCAACCTATTCAAAAACAGGAAGATAAAAGTCTCCCATCAAGCTACTGAAAATAATAGAAACAGTCATTAACACTCAACTTCCACACTAGTTAGAGGCCTATCAGTTAATAAATGATCATTAGTATGGATTCTGCCTTTTTATTGCATGTGTCCATTGCATGATTGAGTAGGCTACGAGATCAGCCATGGATCTAAAATGGTACATTAGCATGTAGTGAACACCCTACTTCTTCCCTGGTTGTTCACTACATGCTATGGTGAGCAATTTGATTTCTTCTCCATGACTTTCTTGCATTGACCAATAACCCTATCCAGGTTTTCTGATATTCCATTCTTCTCCTACTCAGTTGGCAAACCATGCATCATCCCCACTTCAAGATCCTCTGTAACCAGAGCCTTTAATACTGTGGTTTCCAAAATGTAGTCTAAGTTCACCTTAACTTACCTTCAGTAATACACAAATCGCCAGATAGAATCAGCTCTCTCTCTCTCCTCAGCCACTAAAAAACTAGACACTCTTTTCTATTCAGTACTGTTTAACCACAGATATGAGACCATAGTTTGGCAACGTGACAAAAGCCAATTCATGATGAAGGAGAGAAAGGGATAAGGTGATGTACGAATTCATTACTAACACTTGAAATCAAATGCTTTATAGGTAAAAGTTTCCAACTGTTGTACAAGCAAAATAGTTACCACTTTAAAAACTAGAATTTTCATAAAAGAAAAGCTAATTTTTCGACGTATAATAATAAACTCATCCCAAGAAACGCATTGATTACCTTATTATTGGAATGGATTTGCCTTCTGACATGCTCAGAAGTGTCAAAGGGTCTCACATCTGTGGGTACAGTATGCTACTTTTCACCCATGCAGCTATTAATTCTTACAACTGACAAATTTTTCCACTTACAATACAGTTTGGCTGATGGATGATCTCTCCCTCACTGATTTTCATTTTCTTGGTCTGTTTCATCTCTATGTTTTTTCTACAAGTAACTCCACAGACACTGTGCTGCTCTACTAAAATAGCCTTCTTTGTTCTTTCACTTTCCATTGGGATTGTTAAACATGAGCAGCAGCAGCTGCCAACACTCCTTTGCATTTCAACTGCAAACAAACTGAACTTGGTTCTGCTCCTCTTCCTTCATTTCAGTTGTCTCTATTTAGGGAAAGCACTTCCTTGTGTTCCTCATAATTTATGTCCAGATTTTCAAGAAAAAATGTCAATAGACTCCTTTTTCCCAGACCTCACCTACACTATGCATGTGCTATAGGTTCACCTACCACTAGTTTGTGTGTATATTAATATACATAGTGATCTACCATTTATCCAACCTTCAAACCAACACCCTTCAACTAACCAACACTAGCATGTCAAGTGACTTCCAACAGAGCACCATGTAATCGTACTTCAATTATCTGATCCTTGAGTTATCAGAATGGCATGTTCTGATTCTACTATTACTCATCCTAGACATCCCCTCCTCCTCCTCAGTTTTTTAATATGTTCTAGCAACTCAAGGGGAGTTCCATAAAGTTATCAGTGGTGCTGCAACTATGTTTCTTAAAGTTGAAAAGAATATTCTATTTTTTCCAGCCTGAGCTCTATTCATTCGATGAGAGTGAGTAAGCATATTTTTGAACTGTGTGTGTGTGTGTGTAACCATTTATCTCCTTAACATACAAGTCAAACAATACTGATCCCAAAACAAACTCCTTCAGCACACCACATACAGTTAAGTTCCTCTTCTAGAATACCTCCCATTAATACAACTTGCTGATACCTATCTGACAGCCAGTTGCATAACAGCTCACTAATCTGTTATATAATCCCATATATAGCAATATTAATAATAATATTATTATTATCATCATTCAGGCCTCAATGGAGTCAAAAGATTCATTATGGGAGGTCCTTCCTAGGAAACACAAAATCTATCATACCACTCCTTAAACTCATTAACTGTTCTTGCTCTTACCACTCTATCAGGCAATGCATTCTACAGTTCAACCACCCTCCATGCAAAGAACCAATCCTCACCCTCTTGCTCACAGCTTCCTTTTGTAACTTCCACAGATGGCCCCTAGTCATTACTCCTTCCCGTCTTTCCACAAAGTGAAAGAACTCCCCAATGTCTACCCTGTAACTGCCTCTCAACACTTTAAAAGTCTCGATCATATCACTTCTCCTTCTATTCATCAAACTCTGCAGTCCACATTCCCTCAGTCGATTTTCATAACTGACATTGTACAGTCCTGAAACCAACTTTGTTATACGCCTCTGTACCCGTTCCACAGTTAATTTGTCCCCTTCAAATCCTGGGGACCAAATTTGAGAACAATAGTCTAAGTGTGGTCTGATCAGGATTTTATACAACGGAATGATAACGCTTTTATCTTCAAGATGAAAAGCCAAACGGCTATATTTTCTGGCAAAGTTAATTAAATTGAGGGGACAAAAATCCCTTATTATTTTACAGCCAGTATGCAAAACTCTAAGATCGAAAACTACGATCTACGAGTTGCTTCACCTTTGCTTCAAGTTGCCTTGGTGTTGTACTACCAAGTGGTCCCTAACTCTTTTATCGCTTCAGGGCAGTCCTCAGTATTGCAGCAATCCCCTGCCTGTGTTACCTTCACCACCTTTGCAATATGTTCCTGAATTTCAGGTCTATCAATCATCATTCCCAGATCTCTTGTCTCCCCTACTTTTTCCAGCAGCTCCTCCCATCAATGTATCCCAAACTTCAAGCCTTTACATTTTGCTGGGTTAATCCAACATCCCCATTAATTTTCCCATCTGTCTAGTTTATTCAAATCTTCTTGCAGGGCTGCTACATCTGAACTATTACTAATAACCCTTGATAGCTTCACATCATCTACAAACAACTGAATATCCCCCTGCAATTCCCTGACAATGTTACTGATATAAAGGTTAAACAATACATGTCCCAGTACTGAGCCCTGTGGAACCCCTACTTGTAACCTTCTGTCTCCTTCATACTGCCCCACCATACACAACTCTCTGATACCTAACAGACAGCCAATCCTGAATCCAGTTGACTAACCCAACATTTAAACCCATGTGGTGCAACATAAATATCAGCTTATCATGAGGCACCCTGTCAAATGCCTTTGTAATATCCAAAAAAATGGCAGTATATGCCTTTCCCTCATCAACTGCTCTTGTCACTTTATTATAAAAGGTAATCATATTACTAAAGCAAGAGCACCCCTTAACAAATCCATGTTGACTCTCACAGATAACATTACCCTCATCTGTCCAATGTTGTATAAGGTCCTTCACTAATTTCTCATAGATCTTAGCAACTACTGATAAAACACAAACTGGTCTATAATTAGACACTTCCAGTCTGCTACTCCCCCCCCCCTTATGCAATGGCACTATCTTACCTTCCTTCTATTCCTTGGATACCTTTCCCATAGCTTGACTTTCATTGAAAAGCCAGGTCAGTGGAGCTGTCAGTTCTTTAGCACATTCTCTTAAAACCCTTGGTGAAATTCTTATTATTCTTATTATTATTATTTTCATGACACCTCCAAGGAGTCCGAAGACTCATCGCGGTAGGACACCTACTGTACAACTCTCTGTCTCCTCTACCATCCATTCCCACTGCTTTACTGAGTACTGAGAGTTCGAGAGCACTCAGTATTTGGAACACACTCACTTCTTGCACCTCTAAACTTCGAACCTGCCCTACTCCATCTAGTATTAAAACTTACACCTCCAGGATGAAATACCCCAATAAAGTGTTCATTGAACAACTCCACTATGTTCACTCCATCCATCACTCTATTCCCATTTTTATCCTCCCATATCATTCTTTCACAATTACTTCTCCTCCTACTGGCCACATAACTAAAAATTCGCTAGTATTTTCTTTGGATCTTAGTGCCAATCTCTTCTTATATTCGAGTTTTGCCTTCCTTACCATACTAGTCATTCTCCTGGCCTGAGTCTTATATTCTTCATGCATCTGCCCTCCACCCCTATCCTTATATTTCTTCCATAACCACTTTTTCACCTGCAGTTCCTGTTTGATGTTGTTTGTCATCCACTTTACACCAAATTGTGTCCTCTTCCTCACTCGTGGAATACAGCTTACTGTTGCTGCTAACAAATATTCCTTCACAACTTCCCAAGCACTAATGATATCCTGACCTTCCAATTTTGCCCTCCATGGAGCTGCCCCAGGTTGATATCTAAGACTATTATAATCATCTGCCTTATAATTCCACATATGTTCCCTTTTTTTTGATACTCCTGCATGTCTATTCATCTTCCAAGTCAAAACCACATGGTCACTCTCTCCAACTGGGGGAGGGAGGGAGAGATGTCATCTAAGTTATTATCAGATGCTGTGACCAAATCCAAAACTCTCGAACCTCTTGTTCCTTCTATTACATGTTGCCTAAGGCATTTCTCCCTCAAGAATCCTAGAAATTCCATTCCCTTATTACTACATGCATTTTTCTCTTCTCAATTTATACAGTAGTTAAAATCTCCCATAACAATCATTCTTCTTGCACTTGCTAAGCTCAACTGCCTCAACATCTCCTGCTCCTTGGCTTTTAGCCACACCCCCACTAAATATCCTGTCTTGCTCACCTCTATCTCACACCATATCCTTTCAATACCATTAATGTTACTGCCTTCCAAATCATCCATTCTTAGAGGACATAAGTCATCACTTATCATAAGTAGTACTTCACCACCGCATTTTCCCTTCCTATCCTGCCAAAAAATGCTGTACCCTACTACTTCTATTTCTGTTATTATATCATCTTCCATCAACCATGTTTCTGAGATCCCAATAATCTTTGGCCAGGCTCATGCTATGAGCACCACCAGTTCATCTGCTTTATTCCAGATACTCCTGTCATTAGTATAAAACATAAAAATGTCACTGTTTCTATACCTGTTATTATCCCCTCCAGACTTCACTGGACTCAGCGTTACCTGATGTCATCTCCCTTCCCACAAGAGGCCACCCCTGCTACCATCCACCCTGGGAATTCTGATTTTCTTGCATTGACACACTGACTCATTCAGAAAACAGCAGTCTCTCCAGTTGCCTACGTCCTTCCTCATTCAAATGGAAGCTGTCTCTCACATACAGTTCCTTTCTGTCATCAAATGCCTTCCAAGCATTCACATATTCCAATCCTCTCCTGACATATTCTAGCTATTATGATATTCTTTATTACTGCTCTTCTGCTCAGTTCTTCATTATCATACCTGGTCAACACTCACACACACTATCTTTCCTCTGCATTTTCTTTTGTACAACCTCAAGCATGAATCTCAAATCTCTCACCACTCGATTTACACTGCCTTTCAAGTCATTCATGCCCACCATCACAATCATTTCATCCACCTTTTCACCATGCTTAATTGCCATAGCCACACTTTCTGTTGTTCCTCCAGGCAAACACTCCTCTGGCATCCTATCTTGCATGCCATGCATCATCAAGTCTCCATACATGACACCTCTTACGAGTCTGTTCCTTGATTGTTCACCTGCATCCCTCTCTCTCTCTCTCTCCCTCTTCTAACATTGTCTCTTTGTGTTCTCCTACTTACCTGCCATTCTGGCAGGTAAGTAGGTAATCACCCTATCCCTGGTTCCAGCACTCCCTCACATTCTTCTCATTCCCTCTCTCTCATTCCTTCTCTTTTACTGTTTCTATTCTCTCCTTTTCTATCATTCCAATAACTCTCTCTCATTCCTAATCTGATTCCCCTTGCATTCATCTCTTCCATTCGCCTAACCTCATCTTTCACACTTCTCATTCCCAAGACACTCCACCTCCTCTTTCAGCTCATCTATCACATAAATAATTTACTTACTCTCTCTCTCTCTGCAATTTAGCCACTCTTGCTCGTCATTCATCCGCCCAATTAAGACCATCTCCAAAAACTTCACAATCATTCAAACTTTCCACACTCTCTCTCTATGTTGAGATGCTCCTGCCCCAATGAGGTCAATTATGGCAATCTCTAACTCACTAAGTTCTTCCCATACTTTTGCACCATATATGCACTGCACCTTCTCTCACCTGCCACATGTCCAATTGCCAGGACACATACATACATACATACCACAAGAACCGCATGCCACAAAATCCGGTAGTATGTTACACAAAATATAGTCCTTAAATTGTGGAGGACTTGGTGACATGCCATTTGTAATTGGAGCTGGGGCTGCTGCCATGATTCAAATAGTGTCAAGGAACTACTACAACTAAACGCCAAATACTAAACATGCTATTATGCTATGTTATACACTCTACTGTAAGCTTATTTACTTACGTGATAGTATAAGTATATAATTACCAGTTACCATAATACTATATAGTTACCAGCTGGTCATGTTGCAGTCTGTCAATGACCATTGCAAAATCTAAATAAACCATGATGTGCATCTCCCATGTCCAATGCATTTGTCATCTTGTTATACATAAGTGGATTGCTAAACTCAACCATCCTTTGTTAACAAAATCATGCTAACTGCCACAGAAAATCTTGCTGCAAACAATCCAATTCTGAAACCAGATCCTAATCAGTCCCTCCAGAAGCATTTTAAGAAAACTCAAGAACACACAATTTGGTTTATGATTTATTGCCTATAACAATATGACTTTATGAAGTGGAAAAAATTTACCATCTTGTCCACTCCCTTAGGATTCACCATATTGTAAATATCTTGTAAAATGGGTTTGTCACAATTGCCATCAATCAGTGTAGTCTCCCCACCCCTTAAGGGAGACATGATATGCCAGTGAATCCTTTTGCTTTATTAACATCAAAATTATTTATTATTATTATTATTGTAATTAGACCACAAGGGAGTAAAGGACCCATCACCCACACTAGCTGTCATCTTAAACTCATTCACACTAGATATATTCACTGTTTCACTGACTCGTGATTCTATGAGAGAAACAAAATAGCTCTTACCCCCTACTTAACTTTCATAAATGCCCTCTTGTCCTTTCCCCACCTTCCATATAATGAAAAAAATGTATCAACTGATATCCTATAATGTCCTTTCAAACGTTTATACACTTTTATCATATCACCCCTCTTTCTTCTGTCTACTGGTGTCTGCAGTCCACATATTCTCAATCTATCCTTGTAATCTGCATTCTGTAATCACAGTATGGTCTTTGTAACTCTTATTTTGCAGCCTTTCCACAGCTTCTTTATTCCTTTGGAACCCTGGAAATCAATCTGCACACAGTAGTACAGGTGCAGTAATGGTAAGGCCTTGTGTAGAGGCAAAATGATGTCCATATCCTTACATGTCAATGTTTGTTTCAACATTGCAACTATCCTCTGTGTTGTATTTGCAATTTTTGTTATTTGACCATAGAGCTTCAACTTTCTATCTACCATAACTCCAAGTTATCTAGCCTTGTCAGTTACTCCAAGCATAAGCCCCACCAATATACCGTAATATGCCATTGGGTGCATCATACCAAGGTGCATAACTTTACACTTAGTAACATTGAATTGATAGCCATTATCATACAGGATGGTTCAAAATTCCACATACAAACTTTGAGGGGAGGTAGAGAACATCAAAATCAACTATTCACATAGGAAAGCATGACCGGAAACTCCACTGGAAGGTACTAACAGGGACACAAAGATACAGAAATAACACAAGGCAGTAAGTAATGTAAAAAACTTTATTAGGTGTAACTGAACAGTTCAATAGTAATTGTAGTTGGATACATAATATGGTTTCACATGAGGGGTGCTCTAAGTTACAACCGTTAGCAGTGATGCATGCCTGACACCGAGTATGCATTGATTGCCATACATTTTCAAAAAATACTTGAAGTATCCCAGATGTTAGCAGCGGTGATGGCAATTCTTGCCACGAGGTCCATGTCAGAGACAACAGGTGTTTCATACACCATGGCTTTAAGGTTCCCCCACAGAAAGAAATCGATGCTCGATAAATCAGGTGAGTGTGGGGGGCCATGTGACGGGTCCACTGCGCCCAATCCATCAAGCCCCAAAGGACCTGTCCAAATAGTGATGTGCAGAAATGCCAAAATGGGCTGGAGCCCTGTCGTGTTGGAACCACATCTGCCAATGCACAGTCATTGGAACATTGTTCAGTAAATCCAACAGAATTTCTTCCAGAAAGGTCCGATATTTTTGGGAGTCCAGTTAGGGTGGTAACAGGTATGGGCCGACTAAACAGTCAGTGACAATACCTGCCCATACATTAATGGTGAAGTGTTGTTATGCAGCATGTGATCGCACAGCGTGTGGGTTCTCATTGGCCCACACATGAGCATTGTGGTGATTGAAGAACCCTTCGCAGGTAAATGAAGCTTCATCCGTGAACAAAACATAAATTGAAAAATACAGGTCTATGGAACTTTTCTGCAGAAACCACTAAGCAAAATCCACACATCGAGGATAATATTTGCCCATCAGTAACTGGACCCGTTGCAGATTAAATGGATATAAGGACTCAGAGTGTGAAACATGCAATACACTGGATTGAAATACTCCTATAGCAGAGGCAACGGCACGTGTGCTTGTTTCTAGATTATTATCCATCGCATACAACACCATGCAAAATCTCACCTCTTCCATGGTGGGATTTTGCATTGATCATGGCCGCACACTGTTATGCCTGCGATCCCTGAATGATCCATAGTTACACAAATTCTGATGCAAATGCACAAACATCTGGTGATGCGGTACACGTCTATTTGGGTACCTTTTGTGATACATTTGTACAGCTGCTCGTCCATTACCATCAACTAACCCGTAAACGAGGCGCATGTCTGTCATCTCAGCATTTGTAAAATGATGCGTGTTCTTTGTACGATGTTGAAAGCTTGAATGAGGAAGCCCCAATTGCTCACCTGGAGTGTGTGGCAAACAGTGCCACCTATCACTTTCTGTGGGTGTTTCCAGTCATGCTTTCCTATGTGAATATGGTTGATTTTGATGTTCCCTACCTCTCCTCAGAGTTTGTACGTGGAATTTTGAACCACCCTGTATATCCCGCCGTGGGCATGGATGTTTGTGATTGTCTGTGAAATACTAGTGGTGGTGGTGGTAGTCGATGGTAGATGGCATTGGTGTTAGATGGTGGAGTTGTGAGATGAGGAGTTGTAGAGTAGATGCCCTCCCTCGATGAGCCTTTGGACTCCCTGGAGGTGTTATGTAATAATAATAATAATAATAATAATAATAATAATATTCTACAATATTGAATGACTTGAACCTTGGTTAAAATAGAAACTTTATTTGCACGACTAGTTTCATCTAATGCTAGACTTCTTCAGGTGCACAGCCAATAAATACCATCAGAAAGGGACCAACATTTTTAAAAACAAAATATAAGAGACATATCAAACAAACTGTAGAGATTTCAGCTTACAGTTTCAAAAAGAAGAACCAACTCTGGTTGTATTATTTTGCACATGTGTGCGTATGAAATCTCGAGCATGCCAGTATTGAATAGTAGAGCCGTGAGAGTCTGGTCGGCTTGTTGTTAATATGGATGGGGTTGAGTATTATTTCCTTAGATTCTATAATTTTTCTCTCTATCTCATCACCACAGCAGTGCATATTGTTAGTTCTCTCCCAGAGTACCTATATGACAGTATCAAGCACATATATATGAGTTGCTCTGAGCTCTACTATTCAATACTGGTGTGCTCAATATCTCATATGCATGCATGTGCAAAATAATACAACTAGAGATAGGCTGGAATATGTGAAAATGGCTGTGATTGAAATCACAGCCATTTTCATCCAGTGCAAGTCGCTAGGGTTCTTGGAAGTTTTTTTTTTCACTTGGCTATGCTACCAATTGTATATTTGATTTAATCCTTTATCCAAGTGTAAGCAAACAAAGTTTGCACCTGAAGTATTTTCAGGACTGGGGCAACTCGTGGTAAAGGTGATATAAGTTCTGATCACTTGCCTTAGTATCCCATAATGCAAAACAGATAACTTTATGGGTGTGTATAATGCTATGCATTATGAAAAGGATCACTACCGGTTTCGATCTTTATAGAGGTTTCGTCAGTGGGAGCCAGATCCAGAGGTGGTGATACTAAGGTGGAAGTAATGCAGAAGTCATATCACCATATACCAATTGCCAAAAGGTGTCAACACCTTATTATTAAAATTCTCTGGATTAGAGATAGTTGATGGAAGTTTTTTTTTTCACTTGGCTATGCTACCAGTTGTATATTTGGTTTAATCTTTTATCCAAGTGTAAGCAAACAAAGTTTGCGCCTGAAGTAATTTCAGGACTTGTGGTAGCATAGCCAAGTGAAAAAACTTCCATCAACTATTTCTAATTCAGAGAATTTTAATAATAAGGTGTTGACACCTTTTGGCAACAGGTATATGGTGATATGACTTCGGCATTACTTCCACCTTAGTATCACCACCTCTGGGTCTGGCTCACACTAATGAGACCTTAATAAATTTAGTTTAATCCTTTATCCAAGTGTGTGCAAACAAAGTCTGCACCTGAAAGTATCTTCAGGACTGGGGTAAAGTGGTACAACACTGGGCATCTCCTTGCAAAGGTGGAGCAAGCTACCAACACTCCTATCTCAGTTTCTCCCATAATGCAAAACACATCTCCTTGCAGATATATATAATGTTATGCATTAAGGGAAGGGCCACTACCCACACTAGTTTCGACCTTTATTGAGGTCTCTTCAGTGGGAGCCAGGCCCAAGTGGAGATACCAGGCAGAAGCATTAGCAAGGTCATTTCTGCCTATAGGAGTTGCCAAATAATAAAAAGGTGCACACCGTTTGGCAACTCCTATAGGTAGAGATGACCTTGCTAATGTTTAAAGTCCAGTGTTTAAAGGCAGCACCAGCCAGATTTGCTTTCATAATGCTGCTTTTTGATGATTAGAGTGAAACATAATGCAACAGTTTGAAAGCAAAACGGCATGAACTAGAATGGAAACATTAAGACATTCATTAAGACCAAGTGTGACCACTGCTTCCTACACAATTTAGATATGGTCTGTGGGTACCAAATTATTATTATTATTTATTATTATTATTATTATTATTATTTCTGGCAACTCCAAGGAGTCGACAGACTCATCGAGGGAGGCCCTAACATCATGTCAAGAACAACTATTCGACATTCACACAGTATCTATCATACCTCGCCTTAAACTCATTCATGGTCATAGCATCCACAACAGACTCTGGCAGCTTATTCCACTCATTCACCACTCTCCAAGTAAAAAACCTAGCCCCCAACACCCCTGTTAACCACATTCTTGCCCAGCTTCCATGTATGGACCCTAGTCCTCCCACCACCCGTCCTATTCTGAAAAATATCTTCTGGATTAATCCTATAGAAACCCTTCACTAATTTGAATGTCTCAATCATATCGCCCCTTTTCTGCCTATCAACCAATTTTTGCAACCCACAAATCTTCAACCTGTTCTCATAAGGTTCATTCCATTGACCTATTACCATCTTGGTCACTCGCCTCTGGATCCTCTCCACCTCCTCCCCATCAAGAAGAAACCCTGGTGCCCATATCTGGGCACAGTATGGGCACTAGATGGGATCTTATCAAGGCTCGATATAGAGGAACAATAACTTGTTCGTCTCTGCTCGTCAAAGTATTTTTCAGCAACCAAGTGATTTGGTTGATTTAGCCACTTTTGCAATGTGCCCCCTAACCTTCAACTCCCTATCCACCAACACTCCCAAATCCCTGGCCTCATCAATCTCCTGGAGTACGGTTCCACAAATGTAGTATACTGCTGCTAATCTTTTCACTCCAAAATGCATAACCTTACACTTTGCCACATTAAATTGACATCCATTTTCCCTAGCCAAGTCCTTCAAACTATCCAAATCATCCTGCAAAATTTTGACATCCTGTGCACTCACGATTGCTCTACCCAACAATGCATCATCAGCAAACAAGTGAACACTTCCTCTCAGATCCTTTCCTATATCGTTAATGAACAAAATGAAAAGTAATGGTCCAAGAACAGAACCCTGGGGCACACCACTAGTCACAAGCCGTCTTTTGGACTCCACTCCTGAATAAACCACTCTCTGGTATCTCTCCATCAACCACCCTCCTATCCATCTCACCAACCCTATATCCATCCCCATCTTGTCCAGTTTACTGATTAGAGTTCCATGTGGTATCCTGTCAAAGGCCTTGGCAAGGTCCAGTAGAATCACTGTAAACCCATTACCCTTATCCAGTTCAGCCGACACTGTGTTATAAAACTTGAGCAAGTTACTGAGGCATGATCTACCCTTCACAAAACCATGTTGTCCACCATACAGTATCCCATTTTCATCTATCCAATCCTGTATTCTTCTCTTGACTAATTTCTCCAAGACCTTGACAACGATTCCTGATATGCTAATCAGTCGGTAATTTACGACAGCAGTCTTGGAACCTCCTTTATGCAGTGGAACTATTTTCCCCTCTTTCCACCCCTTCAGGACTAACCCAGACCCGAGACTGAAATTAAACAAAATGGTCAAGGGTACTGACAATTCTTTAGTCGCTTCACGTACGACACGAGCTGGTATACCATCCAATCCTACAGATGTATTAACATTGAGGTTTTGCAATAGACTACTCACCTCCACTTCATTCACCACAATTCCCATATAATCTATTGGTTCATTCATTTCTGCAATGTCACCACCTGGGAGATATATTCTTGCAAAGTGCTTGCTCAGTAATTCAACTATATCAACTGATTCGGTTACCTCTCTACCATCAGAATTCTTTAAAATCATTCTGCCATATACATTTTTCTTTTACTTGCAGCAAATTCAAAAAAACTGTTTAGTATTCTCTTTAGCCTGCATGGCCAATGTTCTTTCGTAATCCTTTTTTGCTTTTCTTACCACACTCGTTACCTTTCTGGCCTGCGCTTTATACCGTTCATGTGCCTGTCGGTCATCTTTCTCCTTAAATTCCCTCCATAGTTGTTTCTTTTTTTGCAGCTCAAGTTTAATGCTAAATCATCTGTAGATTGCCTCAATACTGATCTGGGCATCATGTTTAGAATAACTGCCATAACGCAGTCTATCTAGACTCATCATCATTAACCTTGTTAACTATAGTCTTTCCATTTTAGCATTGTTAGTAAAAAACTCCTTTACCCTCACATCAGAAGTAAAATATTACAACTAGTAAGGCACAGTTTTTGATGAAAATCATAATTAAATTTAGAAATATATAACACAATAAGCAAAGATTTGGTATTCGTTTCAGACTCCTTTCCTGTAGTGTTACATGGTGATCACTGTATACTAGCAGTATACAGTGTTCAAACCAGTTTTAAATTATGGTTCTGAGAATTAGGTTAGAAATAAAGCACACAAACTAAGAATCTCTAAATGCTACATATGGTCCACATTATTATATGGAGTAGAGACATGCACACTCCAATTTGAGTGTGAAAAAACTGGAGGCCTTTGAAATGTGGATACTACGAAGAATTATGAGGATATCATGGAAAGACAAAAAGACAAATGAAGAGGTACTACAGATGGTAGGCGTAAACAGGAGCCTGATGAAAGAAATTAAAAAGAGAAAAGTCAGCTATTTTGGGCATATTCTGAGACATAACTGCCTACAAAGGACACTTCTCAAAGGAACTGTTGAGGGAAAGAGAAGGAGAGGAAGACAAATACTGGAGTGGATGAAAAATATAGAAGACTCTTGGAGAGAAAAGACACTTGACAGGACAGGACCCTCACATCATTCCTATCATGGATATACAAACTGAACAACAATATAAATACAGAGCCCTGTATTTAGATTGCTGTCTTATTTTATTCAATTCCACAATATACGAAGGATCTCTGATCTATATCAGAGATACTTCAGCTCTTATCCATGCACCACCTTCATGTCCATTCCTGTTTACACAACTTAAATAATGCAATTCGAAATATATATCCTGTCAAATGCTTTTGCAAAGTCCAGCAGTATCATGATGTAGCCATTTTCTTTATTCAATTCAGCTGTTACCTTAAATTAGTAATTACTGTGACAAGACCAAGACCCATCCCCCTTCACAAAGCTATGCTGTCTTCCTTGGAGTATCATGTTTCTGTTTCTATCATTCCATGCCTGAATTTTTATTTTCAATACCTTAACAATCTCACAAGATATTAATCTTGTGAGTTCACTCACAAGATATTAATTGGTCTAAAATTTGAAATCTCAGTTTTTGCTAGTTCCTTTATCTTCATTTCACTCCCTTGGCTAGTGCTGAAACTACAATGCAGTGGAGGTGTAAATTATAAATTATATATTTAGTTTAAAAAATAATAATACAGTGGAGGGCATTTCCATTGCACCTTCTTATAATTATTATTATTACTATTATTTTAAGCAAGCACAATTTATCTCATGATAAATTACTAAATATTAAATCAATGCAAAAGATTTCTGCTGCTAACATTATTAAGTTTATTATTATTATAAAATAAATAAATAAATCCTCTAATGGTTTTTATTTCCCAAAGGGAGTGAGTAGAGCTCCTTTCACCCTAAATAACTTTTTGAAAATAAGTGGGCAATCTGCTTCCATCTTACAGCCTTCACTGATAGTGAGTAGCTATTTATGAATTGGGGGGGGAGAAAGCATAGGACAGACAACTGCTGCCATCTCATGATCATAATCCCTAAAACTTGTATTTTTGTCTGTAATAATATGAGATCTACAGTTGATTTTCTGAGATGCATGATTAAAAACCCTACCCTAGTTACAATTACACACATCCATATTTACAATTTATAATTGTAAATATGGATGTGTGTAATTGTAAAAATGAAAGAGTGTATTAAGAATTTGGTGTAAATTTGAATGAAAAATTGTTATATGTAATATTTTATTGTTTTATTAATATTTTATTTTATATGTTTTTGAGTGTTTTGCTGGGTGTATGAAAGAAGTAACGAAAGACTGATGAATGGCATTGTATGAGGTTTCGATTGTTAGAGGTGTGTTAAATGAGAAGATGCACAAGGTTTGTTTTCCTGGAGGTAATACAAATAGAGTGATTTAGGCAATGGGTATGAGGAGTAAGCGAGCAAAGGAGTTGGTAGTAGTAGTAGGAACAAATGACTTGGAAAAAGGAGAATGTAAGACCGGATATCAGAAGGTTGTCGAGAAGGATAACAGTGTGATAGGAATGGTAGTGTGTTTCCCAGGTATCACATTGATGAGGTGAGGTGGCGAACAAAAATTATTATTATTTCATGTCACCTGCAAGGAGTCCAAGGACTCATCAAGGGAGAAACTCATGTCTCCACAACTATCAGTAAATATACCAGTGGTGGCCAGTAAATGGCAATGCCATTTATTGGCCACCACTACCACTAGTATTTTTTATCTGTAAATTGCATGTGTTCTGATGGCTAATTTGTCTGTATGCGGGATGAAAAACTTGATTTTCTGGGGGAAAAAATCCTGCTACCTTCATATGAGATTAACTCACGTTCAGTTGAAAAATTCCCATATAAAGTTGCCTCTCGCCACAATGAGAATCGAGCGTAGGCCTTTTCCAATTGAAGGATGTTCTTCCAGTTGCGCTAAGGAGGCACTATTATGAATGATATGTTAGCAGAAAGGTGTGTAGTTTGTTAATGTGCAGAATGAGTTTGAAGTAAGAATTGAACTGTATAAGAGTGATGAATTGTATTTGAAGGGATTTGGTGTGAGTCATTTGGAGAGATTCTGCTAGAACGGAGAGTAATGTGCACAGAGAATGAATCTGAACAATTAAGAAGCGATGTAAAGGATCAGGAGAGTAAGGAAGGAGAGATTGAACAAAGAACACATGAGATTGGATATTTTTCCTTTTTTTTTTTTTTCATTATTCCTTAGCTTGCAGGATAACTTGAGGAACTTTTGAATTGTGAAGAGGAAAAGTGTCAATGGGAGGATAGTGTGTGTGCTGCCTCGTTTTGACAATTACGAGTTAAGTAGACGAACGATAATAATGAATGATATGATTGCAAGAATGTGCAAAAAAAGGGGTCTGGAATTTGTTGATGTCTGGAGTCTGTTTGAAGAAAAAAGACAGTTGTATGCTAGAGATGGGCTGCATCTGAACATGGAAGGACATAAGCGATTGAAGAAGTTACTGTTTTCTGAACAAGTTGAAGTACTTGGCCAGAGAAACTAATATTGAAAAGGTTGAGTGTAAGAGAGAGAAACTTTAGCAGTGATTGTATATTTATTGATCCTTATTCGCAGAATAAATTGCAGAAGAGAGGGGATAAAAATCAGCATGGGACTACTAAATTAGTGACTTGTATATCAGTTCTAAAGCTGATACAAGAACTAGAAGGAATCTGCAATTTTTGTATACCAATGCAAGAAGCATTCGAAATAAGAGAGAAGAATTTTTGGCATTAGCCAAAAATCTCACCAAAAGTTGTAGGCATTAATGAAATCAGTGAAATCTCACCAAAAGTTGCAGGCATTAATGAAACTTGGCTGTCAGCAGAAGATGTGGTCACTGGAATTGAATGTGATGGGTATAGTATTTTCAGGGCGGATAGAGAAGATAGAACAGGAGGAGGAGTACTGTTGATGTGTTGCAGTCAAAGAAAGTAGTATATCAAGATGATAGACATGTGAATGGGGGTTCATTTGAGGCGATCTGGTGTGAAATAGTGACCAACGCAACCAAATATATAGTTGGATGCTGCTATAGGCCGGGGGGGGGGGGGTGATACAGAGGGGAGACATTGAATTCATGCATCAGCAAATTAGTGCAATGAGTGCAGGTTTAGTGATTATTATGGGGGATTTTAATTATGGTGATATCAATTGGAAGGAGGAAATATCACGTAGCAAAAAGGAAATGGAGTTCATACATCTTCTACGAGATAATTACTTGAAACAGCACATAACTGAAGGGACACGTGGTGTGAGAGTGTTGGACCTGGTTATTGGTTCAGAGGATATATGCATAAGTAAGGTGTCCTCATTACCTCCAATTTGGTGAAAGCGATCATGTGGTATTGACTTGGGAGATTGCAAAACTGTGGATTTTTCTGTTAAGAAGAGGGTATATACGAAACTACAGGTTAGGCAATTATAACAAGCTTCAGAGTGAGCTTGCAGCCATCCCATGGCAGAACATATTGCAGGGGAAAGATGTTAGTAGTGCATGGGATAAAATCAGCAGGTATCTGAGGAAAGCAATATCAGATTGTGTTTCTCAGAAAGACAAACAAGGTAGGTGTTAGATGGATGAGCAGTAGTATCAAGCTTGATCTGCAAAAAAAGAAAATGTTAT
This sequence comes from Typopeltis vanoorti, assembly GCF_054136105.1. Classification (NCBI taxonomy): domain Eukaryota; kingdom Metazoa; phylum Arthropoda; class Arachnida; order Uropygi; family Thelyphonidae; genus Typopeltis; species Typopeltis vanoorti. The sequence continues at coordinate 24,907,906 of NC_143564.1, read as the reverse complement.
GGAGAATGTACAAGGAGAAAGGCGATCAGTACACCCATGAGCAGTACAATGCTCAAGCTAGGAAGGTTACCAGCATAGTAAGAAAAGCTAAATCAGATTATGAAAAGAACTTAGCCAATGAAGAAGGAAGAATGACTTCGGAAGGATAACTTTAGTGGGTGCTGATGGCATTGAGGTTACAAAATCAGATGTAATAGTCAAGTTACTGAGTGATCACTTTTCAAAAGTCTGTCACCCAAGTGAGGATATCTCTGTACCTGTAGCAATAACTAATGTGACAATTGAAGTTAAGAAATCAGAGGTATTTAATATATTGCAAAATTTAAATGCAAACACTGCTGTAGGTTTAGATGGAATATCAGCTCGGGTGTTGAGTGAATGTGCAAAGGCATTGTCTACCCCTCTTACTTGGATATTTAACTTAAGTTTGAACTCTGGTATGGTCCCTAGGGAGTGGAAGTTAGGCAAAGTGGTTCCTTTGCATAAAGGTGGCTCTAAAACTGCAGTAGTTAATTAAAGACCAAACACCATCTCAGGAATAGTGGTAAAAGTATTGGAAAAGTTGGTGAAAGACAAAATTCAAGAATGGGTGGATCAGGATATGATACTCTATAGAGGTCAACATGGTTTTGTTAAAGGTAGATCCTGCCTGAGCAATCTATTAACTTTTTATAATAGAATGACATCTGAGTTGGACAAAGGAACTGGCCTACACAGTGGTACTTCTGGATTTTGCTAAGGCCTTTGACAGGATACCCCATGGAACACTGCAAATTGGAGCAAATGGGAATGGATACTAAATTGGTGATATGGATAGGAGAATGGCTCAGGGAGAAATACCAGAAGGTGGTGTATGGAGGAGCAGAGTCCAGGATGAGGCAGGTGACACAGAGCCCTGGGGCACACCAGTGGTGTGCCTCAGGGCTCTGTGCTTGGGCCATTGTTGTTTAATTTGTATATAAATGATATAGCAAATGGCAGAGATATTCAGTTGTTTGCTGATGATGCAAAGTTGGGTAGTGCAATAAAAAATCAAGCTGATGTTGAAAGTTTGCAGGATGATTTAAATAAGCTGGTAGAATGGGCAAAAGGTAATGGATGTCAGTTCAATGTGGAAAAGTGTAAAGTTATGCATTTTGGGATTAAAAGATTACCAGCTGTGTACTACATTGATGGAACAGTACTCCAAGAGATTGATGAAGCTAGGCACTTAGGGGTATTGGTAGATAGGGAGATGAAGTTCAGGGGACACATTGCTAAGGTGTCCAAGATTGCACATAGGATTATATGGTTGTTGAGGAACACACTGACATCCAGAGATAAAGAGGTTATTATTCCCCTTTATAAAGCATTGATACTTCCACATTTGGATTACTATGCTCAGGTCTGGTCACCTGGATTCCTTGGAGATGAGGAGGTTGTGGAGAGGGTTCAGAGGAGAGTGACTAAGTTGGCGAGTGATGTAAAAAATGCTCTCTACATTGATAGATTGAGAGCTTGTGGATTGCAGAGGTTGGTTGATAGGCGGAGAAGAGGGGATATGATAGAAACATTTAAATTACTTAAAGGTTTTTATAGGATTGATGCAGGGGAAATGTTTCAGCTGTGTGATAGTGGTGGAAGAACAAGAGCTCATCCCTGGAAATTAAAGAATGTGGTTAACAAGGGTGTGAGAACAAGGTTTTTTGCCTGGAGGGTGGTGAATGAGTGGAATTCATTGCCTGACTTAGTTGTGAGTTCTTTGTCTGTAAATGAATTCAAGAAGATATATGACAGATATTGTTTTGCTAGTTTAGGTCCCACGATGAGTCTACTAACTCCATGGAGATACCTGTAATAATAATAATAATTTTTTCCTTATAATGGTTCATTTCTGCTTCCATGGAGGTTGCAGTTTTGATAGATGTTGGTTTTTTGCATTGCTTTTTTTTCCACACAACTTCCAACTTCACAGAGCCATTTGGATTCTTCAGCTGTTTACTGGCTAAATCTAAGGCGGTTTGTCACTAAAAAGTCTATTGTCAATTTTCTGAAGTGTCTATTGACCATTTCATGTGTTGGAATTCTAAAACTTCAGAATTGTGTGAACACTTGCTCAAAGTCTAGTTTCCCATTGGGAATCGCCTATTTGGAGTTGGTAGGGTAGTAATGAATTTTGAGGTTAAGAAAAATAATAAAATTACTGAGGGCCATAAAGAAGGAAAGAAAAGAGAAACAGACTAAACCAATAACAAACAGATACTTAGCTCCAAAGATGTCTTGAACCCAATGTCATTGAAGATCACAATGAATCTCAGCCTCAATGAATCACCAAATCCAACACCGCTGATCAGTAGATCAAGATACCAATGTTGAATTATTGCTGAAGTCATATACATTTAGAAAAGAGGTTCATTATTAAAATACTTTGGATCAGAGACAGTTGTTGAAGGTTTTTCACTTGATTACAAAGTTAACTAAACTTGCCAAGAAATTACATTTTTTTTTTAATCCAAGTGGAATCTAACAAACTTCTTCATGAAGTATCTTCATGATTAGCTACTTGTATATAGAGGTTGATGACTTTATCACTTACAAGTAGTCTAGTCATTATTATTATTATTATTATTATTATTATTAATATTATTATGTGACACCTTCAGGGAGTCCAAGGACTCATCAAGGGAGAGTGTGCCAACAGCATTGACCGTTTGAACCCCTTCCAACTACTAACCGTGCTCAAACTTCCTTAACTTTTTACGAGCCATTAGTAGCAGAGGCTCTAACAATCGACCAACTTTTGCTGGCAAGGTTGGCAAGGTTAAATCACAAAGATACTTAATGCACAATTTTGCTTGTTTACACTTGGATTAGACAATAATATAATTCCTTGGTAAGTTTAGTTACAAAAAATAAAAAAATAAAATATATATATATAAATATATATATATATACACACATACCCACACACACATGAGGAATTTCTGAAAAGTATGGTAACACATTTTTTCTCTTAATAATGATGAAAGGGAATGAGATAAATCATTAGCCAAATCTGTTAATAACATTCAAAAAGACCACCATTGCAGTGTGGCACTACTGTCACTTCACAGCTAATTCCAGTTACAAAATGGCAGCTACATTTGTGAGTGTGGCCCAAAACAGTTGTCCATGAAGTACCTCCCGCTATAAGTCAAGAGACTTATCGTGGGAGGTACTTCCTAGGAAACACAAAGTCTATCATACCACTCCTTGAACTCACTGACGGTTCTTGCTCTCAACACTCTCTCAGGAAATGCATTCCAAGGTTCCACCACCCTCCACTCAAAGAAACCACTTCTCATCCTCTTACTCACAGCTTTCTTTCGTACTTGCCAGGGATTGCCCCTTGTCATCGCTCCTTCCCAGTGTCCACCCTGTAACTGCCTCTCAACAGTTTAAAAGTCTCAATCATATCATCACCTCTACTTCTATCTACCAAACTCTGCAGTCCACATTCCCTCAGCCGATCCTCATAATTTACATCGTACAGTCCCGAAACTGTCTTTGTTATCTGCATCTGCACCGTCTCCACAGTTAATTTATCCCCTTCAAATCCTGGGAACCAAATTTGAGAACAATAGTCTAAGTGTGGTCTGATCAGGTTCTTATACAACAGAATGATAATGCTTCTAACTCTACAGGTCAACGCCCTTCTCAGTATTGCAGCAATCCTCTCGGTTACCTTCACGACCTTTGCAATATGCCCCATGAATTTCAGTTTTCTATCTCTTGTGTCTCCTTCCTCCAGCTCCTCCAATCAAGTATGCAGCCTCCCATCGATCTATCCCAAACTTTAAGACTTTACATTTTACTACATTAAACCGACACCACCATTGATTTGCCCATCTGTCTAGTTTATTCAAATCCTCTTGCAGGGCCGCCACATCTGAACTATTACTAATAACCCCTTCACATCATCTGCAAACAACTGAATATCCCCCTTACAATCCATTGACAATGTCATTAATATAAAGGTTAAACAATACAGGTACTGAGCCCTGTGGAACCCCAGTTGTAACCTTCTGCTTCCTTGATATTGCCCACCATACACTACTCTCTGATACCTATCAGACAGCCAATCCTTAATTCAGTTGACTAACCCAACATCTAAACCCATGCTATAACTTAAATATCAGCTTATCATGTGGCACCCTATCAAATGCCTTTCCCTCATCAACTGCTCTTGTCACTTTATTATAAAAGGCAATCATATTACTTAAGCAAGAGCACCCCTTAACAAATCCATGTTGATTCTCACAGATAACATTACCTTCATCTTCCCAACACTGTACATAGTCTCTCACTAATTTCTCAAAGACCTTAACAACCACTGATGACACACAAACTGACCTATAATTAGACACTTTCAGTCTGCTACCACCCTTATTCAATGGCACTATCTTATATTCCTTCCATTCCTTGGGTACCTTTCCCGTAGCCAGACTTTCATTTAAAGGCCAGTCCGGTCCCACTGCTTTACTGACATCCAGAGCACTCAGTATTTAGAACACACACTACTCTTGCACCTCTAAACCTCAAACTTGCCCTATCCTGCTAGAATTAAAACCTTCTTCTCCAGGGTGAATTACACTAATAAAGTAGTCATTGAACAACTCCACTATGTCCTCTGCATCAGTCACTCTATTCCCATTTTTACCCCACAATGTCATTCTTCCACAATTACTTCTCCTCCTACTGGCTACTTAGCTAAAAATTTCAATAGGATTTTCTTTGGATCTTAGTGCCAATCCCTTCTCATATTCCAGTTTTGCATTCCTTACCATACTAGTCACTCTCCTGGCCTGTGTCTTATATTCTTCGTGCATCTGCTCTTCACCTGTCTCCTTATTCTCTTCCATAGCCTCTTTTTCGCATGCAGTTCCTGTTTAATATTGTTTGCCATCCACTTTACTCCAAATTGTGTTTCCTTTCTTCACTCGTGGAATACAGCTTGGTATTGCTGCTAACAAATATTCCTTCACAATTTTCCAAGCACTAATGATATCCTGGCCTTCCAATTCTTCCCTCCATGGAACTGCCTTAAGTTGATATCTAAGACTATTATTATCAACCACCTTATAATTCCAGATATGTTCCCTTTTCTTTGATACTCCTGCATGTCTATTCATCCTCCATATCAAAACCACATGGTCACTCTCTTCAATTGGGGGAGAGATGTCATCTCAGTTATTATCAGCTCTTCTGATGCTATGACGAATCCAAAACTCTTGATTTGGATTCGTCATAGAACATATAATAGAGGGAACCTCTTGTTCCCTCTATTATATGTTGCATAAGACATTTGTCCCTCAAGAATTCTAGAAATTCCATTCCCTTATTACTACATGCATTTTCCTCTTCCCAGCTTATACTGCCAGTTAAAATCTCCCATAACAATCATTCTTATTGCACTTGTCAAGGTCAACTGCCTGAACATCTCCTGCTCCTCACCCTCTGTGCTGCTTGGCTTGTAGCAACACCCCACTAAATATCCTGTCTTGCCCACCTCTATCTCACACCATATGCTTTCAAAACCATTAGTGTCACTGCCTTCCAAAGCCTCCACTCTTAGAGGATATAAGTCAGCACTTATCATAAGCAGTACTCCACCACCACATTTTCCACCTCCTATCCTGCCGAAAAATGCTGTACCCTGCTACTTCTATTCTTGTTACTATATCATCTTTCGTCAACCATGCCACTATCAGCACCACCAATTCATCTCCTTTATTCCGGATACTCTTGGTATTAGTATAAAGCATAACAATGTCACTGCTTCTATACTTATCATTATCTCCTCCAGACCAATGACCTCAGGTAACACTGGACTCAGTGTTACCTGATGTCATCCCACTTCCCCCAAACCCATTCCCACAATAGGCCACCCCTTCTACCATTAAAAAAGACTTTCCGTCGAGCCTGAGTCTAACCAGCAACCTATGGATAACCATCATAATCCTCTACAGTCTACCGTGCTGCCAACTAAGCTATCGACAGTTTTTGGTGCAATGAATTTAAAAAGAGAAAATTCTCTCTCTCTCTCTAGCATAACAGCAGGATTTTTTCTGCACAAAAGCTGAAAAATACTGTGTTATACTAGGTCTGACATAATACTCTAACCATGTTAGTGCAAAACCATGTAGTGGTATCCTGATGTGTGGGAATTTCCTGTATATGTCAAACAGCAAAGCAATCTCATGCACTCTGAGATTGCTTTGCTGTTTCTACAGAACTTAAAGTATTGACTTAACTAAACAAGTTTGTGATATATTAAAATGTTAGTATTAAATTCAACCATTCTCACACAGGAATATTTGAAAGACATAAGCTCCTGTTCTCGTTCCAAATGACTGTTCGTTTGGCACAAAATGAAGGCAAACTGAGTCAGGATGAGCTTGGTTTTTTTATCAGAGGCAGTCTGGCATTAGAAACTTCTCCAAAACCATGTCCACATACTTGGTTGCCTCAGAAGTGCTGGGATGATGTTTTGTGTCTTTCTAAAGACTTCTCTGAACAGTTTAGTAGCCTTACTGATGATATCCAAAAAAACGGATCTGATTGGAAAAAAGTAAGTATGTTTCTTGTACTGCTTAAATATTATTTGATGATAGAGCAATAATTATTTTTATAAGCAAAAATTCATGCATTTTTCATGAAAAATAACAGCTATTATTCCAGAGGTACGCTAACTGTATAATTAATTTTGCTAAGTATAGAATGGACTTGAACATAATTTAATGATAGCACAGAGTCCATTTCTAATAGATCATGACATTTTATCAAATGAAAGGAGGACCAAAGAGAAAATGCCGTTAGATAAAGCATGAAGTATAGTAAGCACAAGATTTTTAATGGCTATGTTCAGAAGGGTGAGCAAATAATATAATTGCCCTTCCTTTACCTGCCAGTACAGAAAGAAAGATGAGAAGAAAGGAAGAATTCATTAACAATTTTTATGAACAGCTGAAAGTTGTATTCTTTGGGGAAGGGAGAGTGAAAGAAGCTGTTTCAAAGAATAGAAGTAGATAGTATGAAAGAGGAGACAGAGAAGTTGATTTGGCAAGTTTCAAGCTGGACTGTATAAGAGTGTTGGTTACTACCACCTGTACTTGTTATGATTTTGGAGGAATAATAGTGGGCAATTCAGTAGAAAGCTGTCCATGAAAGTATCTGTAGAACATGCATAAGGTGAAAACATGTGGGAGAGAGGGAGCAAAGTGGATCTGTAAGAGAGGAATCATTAATTGTTGCACCATCCCAGATATGTGAGAAACATTCCAAGGTTGGCTGGATTTGGACTTTGTATAGAATTAGGAGTTACGAATGTGTGAAGTAGTATCTTGTGCAGAAAAGTACGCTGAATGTTTTGGTGGCTGTAGAAGCTATTGTTGAAATGTGATTGTGTCAAGAAAGACTGAAGGTATAGGTTATTCCAAGAAGGAAAATTTGATTGTATTTGGGTTTAAACTTGTTCTTGCCTATTGAAATATATCTGGGAGATAGAAGTTGAAGACAATGGTGGTGGATCTTGAGGGTTCTAACAATTGAGCACTAGAAGGTTTTGGAAGTTACTAGGCACTGTATTGGTGGAACTTTCCTATATCTTTACTCTCCAAAGGCATAGGTCATCCTTCTTGGGGACCCTCCATAGCTTTGCAATGACAGTACCCTCCTCCCCCTGTTCCTCCCTTTCATTTGACAAACCTTTACTAGAAGGTTTGTCAAATGAAAAGGAGGAACAGAGGGTGTACTGTCATTGCAAAGCTATGGAGGGTCCCCAAGAAGGATGACCTATGCCTTTGGAGAGTAAAGACATAGGAAAGTTCCACCAATACAGTGCCTAGTATTGTACTAGTGGAACTTTGTTTTAGAAAGAGAGAGAGAGATAGATAGGGGAGAGGTCAGAGTTTGGAGAGCTATAAGTGACACCAAATGAAAGTGACAAAATTGGTTTGCCACACAGATGGCAAAATTGATTTAGAGAAGTTTTGAGCCAAAGCTGATCAAATTGAAGGAGATTAATCAGAGATTCACAATCTCTGACACGGAATGTAAGTTCCGATGAATGCCCATCTTCCAAAGATCTTGAATCTTATCCATCCCCAAATCAAAGTTCGATTTTTTACTCTCCAAAGGCATAAATAGCTTGTATTATTAAGATTAAAACTGCAATACCACTATTCGTACAAACTAAAAGTCTGTTTAAATTTTTCTGAAGGGAATTTGCATCAGAATCGCTTCTTGTTCTTTGTGAGATCAGCACACAACTAAATGTCCTGATCAATACACGTGAAATATTTAGTGAGGGATCATTTACAGTGTTGGGCAGATTAGGGTAATGTTATCTGTGAGAGTTAACACGGATTTGTTAAGGGGCACTCTTGCTTTAGTAATATGATTACCTTTTATAATAAAGTGACAAGAGCAGTTGATGAAGGAAAGGTGTATTCTGCCATTTTGTTTTAGATTTTATAAAGGCATTTGACAAGATACCACATGATAAGCTGATATTTAAGTGGCAACACGTGGGTTTAAATGTCAGGTTAGTAAACTGGATTCAGGATTGGATATCTGATAGATATCAGAGAGTTGTGTATAGGGAAGCAGTATCAAGGAGGTAGAAGGTTACAAGTGGGGTCCCACTGGGCTCAGGACTGGGACCTGTATTGTTTAACCTTTAAATCAATGACATTGTCAACAGACTACAGGGGGATATTCAGTTTTTTGCAGATGATGTGAAGTTGGGAAGAGTTATTAGTAATAGTGCAAGAGGATTTGAATAAAATGGACAGAGGGGCAAATGAATAGGGGAATCAGTTAAATGCAGCTAAATGAAAGTGTTGAAGTTTGGGAATACATCAATGAGTGGATGCATACTGTATTGGAGGAACTGTACTGGAAGAAGAGGGGGGGGGCAAGGGATTGGGGAGTGATTGTTGATAGAAACCAGAAATTAAGGAAACATATTGCATAAGTGGTGAAGGTCACCCAGAGGATTCCTGTAATACTGACAAAGATGTTGACCTGCAGAGATAGGAAAGTTGTCATTCCATTATATAAAACCTGATGAGACCACATTTAGACTGTTGTTCTTAAATATGGTCCCCCAGGATATGAAGGAGATGAATTAACCATGGAAAGAGTACAGAAGCAGATAACAAAGATGGTATCAGGACTGTACAGTGTTAGTTATGAAGATAGGCTGAGGGAATGTGGATTGCAGAGTTTGGCAGATAGAAGATGGAGAAGTGATATGATTGAGACTTTTAAACTGTTGAGAGGCAGTTACAGGATTGACACTAGGCATTTGGTGCAATAAGGGAAAGTGTAAGGACAAGGGACTATCCCTGGAAGTTACGAAAAGAAGTTGTGAGCAAGAGGTGAGGAGTGGTTTCCTTACATGGAGGATGGTTGAATTGTGGAATGCATTGCCAGATAGAATGATGAGAGCACAATGAATTCAAGCAGTGGTATGATAGACTGTTCTCTAGAATGGGCCTCCCATGATGAGTCTTGTAACTCCTTGGAAGCCTGAATAATAATAATAATAACAATAACAATATCATTAACAAATAAGTGAAAGAGTATGGACTCCAGATCAGAAATCTGTAGCATAAAAATGGTTTCCTTCCTTTTCTAAAACACTACCCTCCCACATACAACTTGCTGATGTCATTCAGGCAGACACTCTCCTATCCATTTCTTATTCAGTATTATATCCCAAACTTCCTCAAATTGATATGCTGCTCATTATCTGATACCTACATCATGTCCAAAAATATCTGCGTGTATCATCATAAAATGCTAAAATAAGCCTACCATTTATAAATTCATTTACAAGCTTAAGATACAGTCAACTACAGATAACTGTATCTTGAAGCTTGTTAAAGGTGGATGAAACACAGTCAACTCTTTTGCACAATTCCTAATGCATACATATATGTACATACATATACTTCTGGACTTTGCAAAGGCATTTTACAGAATACCGAATGGAAAACTATTACATAAGTTGGAGCAAGTGGGAATGGATATGAGACTGCTGGCATGGATAAGGGTTACTGACAGACAGATATCAGAGGTTGGTGTATGGTGAAGTGGAATCCAATTGAATGAGGGTGACTAATGGAGTGCCTCAGGGATCTGTATGAGGATCAGTACTTAATTTGTATATTAATGATATAGCATAAGATTTAAAAGCGGACACTCAGTTGTTTCCCGATGATGCAAAACTAGGGAGGGCAATAGTTGATTAAGGTGATGTAGATGTCTTACAAGATTTAAATAAATTGGCAGTATGGGCAAAGGACAATGGTTATCAGTTCAATGTTGTAAAATGTAAGGTAATGCACTTCAGGATGAAAAGATAACACATTTCGTATCATATTGATGTGGCTAAGGATCTTGGAATGAATGGTGAATAGAGATTATGAAATTCAGAGGACATATTGCAAAAGTTATCAAAATAGCTCAGAGGATTACTTGGATGCTGAAGAGCACATTGAAAAGTAAAGATAGGTAGGTTATTATCCCTCTTTATAAGGCTATGATTCAGCTACATATTGACTACTGTGCACAGATTTGGTCACTTCGAGACAAAATTAATAACGGAAAAAACTCACGTACAAAGATTATTTAATAGTATAATTTTTGCCTATGTGTCACAGGCATCTTCAGTACATTAAGCTCAAATTAAACAATAACTGACAATTCCAAAAAGCGCCACCTAAGTAGCTGGTGTAAGATAACTAAAAAGGTCAATAAATTTCCTAAAAAAAAAATTTTTTTAAATAAAAAATAAATAAAAAAATAAAAATTAATACAATAAAAAGTTAGGAAAGATTAGCTGATTTGTAAAGTACTATCTCCCATAAAGGGGATAGACGTAAGCTGTCAGATCTGTAAGATTGTCTGTAAGAACAATCTTACAGACAATCTTTGTCTGTAAGATTGTCCATAAGTTAGGAGAATGAAGTAGAGTTTCACATGTTTCTTTATAAAGGCGTTCCATGAGAAACTGACTTTTGTGAAGAACTCTTGTCTTTCTCCAATGAACTCTGTGTCTAGCGAAGATGGCATGTTCTGCAAGTCCAGACTTTTCAATTGGTGTTCTTCTAGCCGAATAGAGGCAGATCTTCCCGTTTGTCCGAAATAAGATAATCCACAAGAGCACCGAATCTGGTAGATACCTGGATGATTAAGATGTGGAAGCTTTGTCCTTAGGAGAAATGAGAAAGGTGGAGATTTTTCTAAACAGTCGAAAGGCAATAAAAATATTCTGTGGTTTAAAACTTTTGCTATACGTTCACTGATGCCTTGTACATAAGGGATAGTAATGCGTGTTATTTCTTCTGTGTTTGAAGTGGAAGACATATTAAAACTACTCAAAGTTCTTTTAATGAAGCAATTCTTATAACCAGTAGATAGAAAGGAAGAAGCTATATATTGTAGTTCTTTCTATAAAAGATCGTCTGAAGAACAAAAGGAGTGGGCCCGATGAACCAGTGTTTTAATAGTTCCTACCTTTTGACTGGGATGGTGATGAGATTCTGCATGGATATAATGGCCTGTACGAGTCTTCTTTCTATAAACTGAGAAATGTAGGTTACCATCTGGTTGGCGTAGAATTAGAAGATCTAAAAAGGCTAACTGCTTATTTGATTCTACTTCTAGGGTAAACTTGATCCTAGGATGAAATGCGGTTAACTTAGTGAGAAATTGTTGAAGTTCATCTGAAGAGCCATCCCAGACTTACTGAACCAATGAGTAGGTGTGGGAGAAATGTTGTCAAAGATACGTTGTTCAAAATGTTCCATAAAGAAATTGGAGATAGCAGGAGAAAGAGGATTGCCCATTGCTGTTCCTTCAATTCCTACTATCTCCCATAAAGGGGATGGACGGCTTATGTCTATCTCCTCTATGGGAGATCGTACTTTACAAATCTGCTAATCTTTCCTAACTTTTTATTGTATTTTTTTTTTTTTAGGAAATTGATTGACCTTTTTAGTTATCTTACACCAGCTATTTAGGTGGCGCTTTTTGGAATTGTCAGTTATTGTTTAATTTGAGCTTAATGTACTGAAGATGCCTGTGACACACACAGGCGAAAATTATACTATTAAATAATCTTTGTACGTGAGTTTTTTCATTATTAATTTTGTATCGATATGTCTACTCACGGTATACCTCTTTTAAAACTTAGATTTGGTTACTGCATTTCTTGGGGATCGGGAAGTGGAGGAGAGGATTCAGAGATGAGTGACCAAGCTGGTTACAAGTCTGTGGAATGTTCCCTATGAGGATAGGTTGGGGATATACAGGTTGTAGAGTTTAGCTGACAGGCAGAGGAGAGGTAATATGATAGAAATTTATAAGTTACTAAAAGGGATACTGTAAGATATATATACGGAAGAAATTTTTCAATAGATGGGTAGTAGGAGGAAAACAAGGAATCACGCTTGGAAGCTGTCTAAGGGTGTGCAGACTAGGTTCTTTTCTTAGAGAGTGGTAATTTGAGTGGAATGGATTGTCAGAAGTGGTTGAGAGTATCCCAACAGCGAATAGGTTCAAGGATACATATGATAGGTATTGTGTTAATGGATAGAGTAGGTCTCCCAGGGTGAGCATTTTGACTCCATGGAGTGCCCATATGAATAATACTAATACATGATAATATGTCATCTGATTCATTCACCTTAAAAATATCTAGCCTGCTCAGAATTGCTTATATCTCCATTCCTTTCACTTCTTCCCCACATTGGTCTGTCTTTTAGGTGGAGTTTCTGGAACAAAAACTACATGGAACTGGTTGCCCTCAATTATTATTATTATTCCTGATACCTTCAAGGAGTCTGAAGACTCATCATGGGAGGACACCTACAACTGTTTCAACCACTACACTGGACCTCTACTACAAATCATCTCCACGAACGCCATCTACTGCCCACTTCCACCTCCACCACAACTAGTATTTTTTGTCTGTAAATTGCATGTGTGCTGAAGGGCCGATTTGTCTGTATGCGGGATGAAAAATCCGAGTTTCCTGGAGAAAAACCCTGCTACTTCCATATGAGATCAGCTAACTCACCTTCGATTGAAATCGTCCAGATAAAGATTTCTCCCATCGCGACGAGAATCGAATGTAGGCCTATTGCAATCGAAGGGCGCAATGTACATTCGTTCTTCCAATTGTGCTACAGAGGCACTCAATGCACATGACTTTCCTTCTTTCATTTGATTTCATTCTCAGTCTTTGCTGAGTGTGTGTATTCTTTAAAGTGTCTTTCATGATGCAATCTTAACCTGGTGAAACATCTGCATGTAAATAATTAATTTAGTTAGTAAATTATTTAAATTATTTTTACTCTTTCCATAGTCTTGGTTCCAGAATATTCACATCAATCATTGCAACAGCAACGGAAATTTGAATATGGAAATAGTGTCATGCTTCAATAATTGCTCTCTCTGTTGACAATAAAGCAGAAGATTCTCAATTTCCTTTGACCTGACTGCCCAATCTCCTTTCCCACTGTATTTTTTCTTCCTTACACTTCAATGTCTGTGTAGCTTTGTAATACTTCTCTAATGCAGACTGGCAGGAAAAGATCTTGAGCAGGTCGTATATGGATTACTCTGTGCGAATATGGTTCATATGGTTGCCAAGGGTATGTGGATATATTGGAGAGTGTACAGAAAACATTCACGAATGAGATGAAAGGTCTATGGAATATTAAGAATGAAGATATTGAGGGAATGGCATTTTTACAGGCTCATATCTAGGAAGAGGAGGATGAATGATATTATTGAGACATATAGTGAGGAGTTGTTACCAGATACACGTAAACGATTTTTCATAGACTGAAGGTACTCAGGGGTAGAACAAGCAACCATCCTAGGAAGCTGTATAACAATGATGTAAGTGAGGATTACCATAGGTCCTTTGCATGAAAAGTGGTTGTTTAAGTGGAATGCATTGCCTGAGAAATGATGAGTGTGGAAATGAATAAATTTCAGGTGCATTTAGACAGGATAGGAAAGGAGAGGAGTGTGCTGCTAATGATATTGGATGACTTGAATCCAGTTAGTGTTGAGACCTATGATTATAATACTAGTAACAGTATTTCATGTTGCAGAGAAGCCATCTGGTATGAGGTGGAACCTAACAAGATCAATTACATAGTGAGGTGTTGTTACAGACCTGGTAGGTTGGTTGCTAGTGATGAAGAAATTCATCACTAAATAGAGACGATGGGCATGAAAAGAGTTATCATAATGAGAGACTTTAATTATCCAAATATTGATTGGGTTAAAAAATGAAACTGAATTTACTGAGCTGTTGTGAGACAACTTCCTCAAGCAGCATTTGACAGAAGAAACTCAAGGTCAAAAAGTGTTAGATTTGGTTATAGTGTCAGATGGTGTTTCATTTAAAAACGTGACTGTTATGCCTCTGGTTGGTGACAGTGATCATGCAGTACTCACTTGGGAAGTGACTAAGTTTATGAATGTTCCATTCAGAAAAGGTTACATGCTGAACTACAAAGCAGGAAATTATGACCAACTGAGAAGTATACTGAGTTCAGCAAAATGATATTGGTTGCTGGACGGGAAGAATATCGACAATGCATGGGAAACATTTAAGAAATACTTAAACAATGCAATATCAGAATGTCTCTTGAGAGTTCAAATAATAAATATGGTAGGAGTCAAATGGACATGTAATCTTATTAAGCAAGAGATTCATAAGAAACAAATATGTGGAAGGAATACTGAATGCATAAGGATGATGTCCATTATGAAAATTATAAGCAGCAAGCCAGAATAGTCACAACTGTTGTATGGAAAGCTAAGTCTGCATATAAAAAGAAACTAGCTCTGCAAGCTAAAGACAACCTACAAGCATTCTATCGATATGCTGCATATAAAAGAAAGAATGAATATGAAAGAATAACTCTTCTGAATGCAGATGGTGTGAGGATGACAGATGCAGAAGCGGTTGTTCAACTAATGAGTGCCGATTTTGCTATCAACCTGGTGAACACAATACTGTGTTCACTGCTTTCTCTTCACTGAAGAAATAGCAGTGAACTGTGCTATCTCTTCAATGAAGAAACTCAGGTGTATGAAGAAGAGGTATTAGTGCTGTTGCACAAACTGAATAAGAATTCAGCAATAGGGACTGACAGGATATCAGCACTTGTGCTAAAACAGTGTTCAGCAGAACTGGCTATTCTTTTGACTAGGCTATATAATTTGAGTCTCAGAACAGGGATGATTCTGCAGTATTGGAAAGAATGTATGATAATCCCATTGCACAAGGCTGGTGCAAAGACCAATGTATCTAACTATTAACCAGTCGGTATCTCAGGAGAAGATTTTGGAAAAATTAGTTAGAGCTCATATTCAGATATTGGTCGACATTAAATCTCTACTTTTCAATGAACAGCATGGGTTTACTATGGGAAGGTCGTGTTTTAGCAACTTTCTCACATTTTGTCATAATGTTAACATTGAACTAGACAAGGGGAATGAATACATCATGATACTTTTGGATTTTGCTAAGGCTTTTGACAGACAACAACATGGAAGATGGTTGCATAAATTGGAGAATATGGGTTTGGATTATAAAATATTAGCATGAATAAGAAGATGGTTGACTGACAGATATCAAAAAGTGGTATATGAGGAATGTGAGTCTGCATGATTTAAGATAACTAGTGGTGTACCACAAAGATCAGTCCTTGGTCCACTGTTATTCACTCTGTATATTAATGATCTAGGGAAGGATTTGAAGGCAACATACAGCTATTTGTTGATGATGCAAAGATAGGTAGAAAGATGTTGATATGCACTGCCTGCAGAATGATTTGAATAGGCTGGAATTGTGACAATGGGAAAATAGATGTCAGTTCAATGTCAGTAAATGCAAATTCATACATTTTTTGAAAATTATGGAGACAACTACCGTGTTTGAATAAAAACTTTAGTTTAATATAACTAAAATCTACATTCGACGTTTCGACCTTTATGTCAAGGTCATCTTCTGAAGCATACAACTGTACACAGACAATGAGCTACACTACAATCAAACTGGTATGTTAAAGTTACTGACCAACCGCTACAACAATTGTTGGCCTGACCTCTGGTGAAAAAAAAAAAAAAAAAAAAAGATTATACATCAACGCTAGAGTCCTGTTATTAGTGTTATCTGTTGGTTGTAGAAATATATTGGGTGCAACAACAAGTATCTATCTATATACATATATTAACATCATGATTATATTTGTACATTCCAGCCAGTTGGTATGGAATGGCTTCTAATAATAGCTGAAGATTGGCTAGAGTCCTGACTTATGCTGGGTCTTATATATTAGGTAGGCTGAATATGTGTGCCATCCAGATCCTTGGAATTTTCATGCCATCTTTGTTGTTGATATTTGGGTGGATCAGGATTTTGCAGGCTTCCTTAAATTTCCTTTCGTACCAGGTTTTTGTGTGGTGTAAAGAGCGGGTGCTTTTCCAGTTGATTTGGTGTAAGGTGTTGAGCGCGTGGTCTGAGAGGCCTGCTTCACCATAATGGTTATATTTAATGTGTCTAATGTGTTCTTTCTTGCATATAGGGATTGTCCGTCCTGTTTCACCAATGTATGGTAAGTTACAGGTGCAGCGGATGCAATAGATTCCAGGATGTGCTAATGGGAGGAGAGGATCCTTAGAGGAGCTGAATATGGTTTTAAGTTTAGTGGGTGGTTTAAAGGTGGCATAGAGGTTATAATGTTGTAGGATTCTGTTGATTTTTTCTGATAACCCTTTAATGTATGGGATGGCTATGGTTTTACTGTAATCTAGATTCGTTTTTGTTGTTGTTTTATGGAGTATTTTATTAATAGTATTTTTGTTATAGCCATTATTTATGAATGTGTCGCTGATGATTTTTAGTTCTTGTTTTAGGGCTTGTTGGTTGGAGCAAATTGTTGTAGCTCTGTTTTTAAGGGTGTTAATGACTCCATATTTTTGTGATGGGTGGTGGTATGAATTAGCATGTATGTATTGGCCAGTGTGTGTCACTTTTCGGTAGACCGTGAAGGATAGACTGCCTGAAGGAAGACGTGTGACTAGTGTGTCTAGGAACAGGAGCGAATTTTGATTTTCGATTTCAATGGTAAATTGTATGCGTTCGTGTTGTTTGCTCAGGTGGCTAAGGAATGTGTTTAGCATTTGTCGCCCGTGCGCCCAGATCGCGAACACGTCGTCAACATGTTCGTGATCATAAAGGTCGAAATGTCATTTGCATAAATAAAGGTCATAACATAAAGGTCGAAATGTCGAATGTAGAATTTAGTTATATTAAACTAAAGTTTTTATTCAAACACGGTAGTTGTCTCCATAATTTTCAAAAAATGCATTCGGATCACCGTGTAAGCTTAAAAGAAAGAATGCAAATTCATACACTTTGGTGTGATTAGATATCCAATGGTGTATTTTGGTAGGATTATGCTAGAACGGTGGTTCTTAACTTTTTTTTTTTTTGCCTTCCCCCTCAACTATTTGTATGACTTGGTACTCAATGCTTAATGACACTAGGTTAATGATAATAATAGCTGATGAACTGCAGCCAAGGAGAATAGAAGTAGTATTGCAGGATAGTGAAAAGAGTTCATTTGAGGCTATTTGGTGTGAGATTGAGATTCAAGGAACAAAATGTACAGTTGCGTGCTGCTATAAACTAGGTGATGGAATAGATACCCTCCCTCCTTCCACTCATTTCATCAATTTGTCTACTATCATAGACAAATTGATGAAATGAGTGGAAGGAGAGAGGGTAATTATTATGGGGGATTTCAACTATGATAACATTGATTGGAAGGAAGAGAGTACACATGTGAGGAAGGAACTGGATTTTATTCAGTTACTGAGGGATAACTATCCGAGACAGCATGTAATGGAAAATACTAGGGGTTCATGAGTACTTGACCTAGTGATAGCATCTGAGAATTTGACTGTAATGAATATGATCATGTTACCACCTATTGGTGAGAGTGATCATAGGGTCTTGACCTGGAAGGTAGCTAAATGTGTGAAATTTTCGATTAAGACAGGGTACATGTGGAATTACCGTGCTGGCAAGTATGACAAGCTTAGGAGATTGCTTGGTTCAGTGCCATGGCATGTAAAACTGCAAGGCTGGATGTTGATAGGGCATGGGAAGAGGTCAAGGAACATTTGCAGGAGGTTATGGCTGACTATATACCTAGAGTCCGAATAGTAAATCAAGAAGGGGTTAAATGGATGAATAACACCATTAAACTTGAGTTGCAAAAAAAGAAACAACTGTGGAAAGAATTTAAAGAGAAAGGTGACCTGCAGGCACATGACCAGTATAAAGTGCAGGCCAGAAGGGTAACGAGTGTTGTAAGAAAAGCAAAAGCGGATTATGAAAGGAAATTAGCCATGCAAGCTAAAGAGAATCCCAAACAGTTCTTTCAATATGCTGCAAGTAAAAGAAAAACTGTACATGGCAGAATGATTTTAAGGAATACTGATGGTAGGGAGGTCACTGAATCAGTCGATATAGTGGAATTACTGAGTGAGCACTTTGCAAGAGTATATCATCCAGGTGGTGACGTTGAAGGAATAAAGGAACCATTAGTTTATATGGGAATTGTGGTGAATGAAGTGGAGGTGAATAGTCTATTACAGAACCTTAATGTGAATACATCTGTGGGATTGGATGGTATATCAGCACGGGTCTTACGTGAAGCAGCTAAAGAATTGTCTGTGCCCTTGACCATATTGTTTAATCTGAGTCTCAGGTCTGGTTTAGTCCCGAAGGGGTGGAAAGAGGGGAAAATAGTTCCACTGCATAAAGGAGGATCCAAGACTATGGTTGCAAATTACCGACCGATCAGCATATCAGGAGTCGTTGTCAAGGTCTTGGAGAAAGTAGTCAAGGGATACAGGATTGGATAGATGAAAATGGGATAGTGTATGGGGGCAGCATGGTTTTGTGAAGGATAGATCATGCCTCAGTAACTTGCTCAGGTTTTATAACACAGTGATGATGGCTGAACTGGATAAGGGTAAAGGGTTTACAGTGATACTGCTGAACCTGGCTAAGGTTCAGCAGTATCACTGTAAACCCTTTACCCTTACCTTGACAGGATACCACATGGAATTCTAATCCGTAAATTGCAACATATGGGAATGGATATAAGGTTGGTGAGATGGATAGGAGGGTGGTTGATGGAGAGATACCAGAGAGTAGTTTACTCAGGAGTAGAGTCCAAAAGATGGCCTGTGTTCATTTGTTTGCTGATGATGCAAAGTTGGGTAGGGCAATAGTGAATGCAGAAGATGTCAATATTTTGCAGGATGATTTGGATAGATTGGAGGTCTGGGCTAAGGAGAATGGGTGTCAATTTAATGTGGCAAAATGTAAGGTTATGCATTTTGGGGTGAAAAGATTAGCAGCAGTATATCACATTGGTGGAACTTTACTCCAGGAAATTGATGAGGCCAGGGACTTGAGGCTGTTGGTGGATAGGGAGTTGAAGTTTAGGGGGACCCGTTGCAAAAGTGGCTAAATCAGCTCATCAAATCACTTGGATGTTGAAGAATACTTTGACGAGCAGAGATAAGCAAGTTATTGTTCCTCTGTATTGAGCCTTGATAAGACTCCATCTCGACTACTGTGCCCAGATCTGGTCACCTAGGTTTCTTGATGGGGAGGAGGTTGAGAGAATCCAGAGGTGAATGACCAAGATGATAGCAGGTCTATAGAATGAACCTTATGAAAACAGGTTGAAGATTTGTGGGTTGCAGAAATTGGTTGATAGGCGGGAAAGGGGAGATATGACTGGGACATTCAAATTGCTGAAGGGTTTCTATAGAATTAATTCAGGGGATATTTTTGAGAACAGGACTGGTGGTGGGAGGACTAGGGGACATCCATGGAAGCTGGGCAAGAGTGTGGTTAGTAAGGGTGTTAGAGCTGGGTTTTTTACTTTTAGAGTGGTGAATGAGTGGAATAAGCTGCTAGAGTCTGTTGTGGGTGCTATGACAGTGAATGAGTTCAAGGCAAAGTATGATAGATACTGTGTGAATGTCAAATAATTGTGATGGACATGATGTTTAAGGCTCCCTCGATGAGTCTAAGAACTCCTTGGAGTCGCCCGTAATAATAATAATAATAATAATAATATTATTATTATTATTATTATTATTATTATGAGGAAAACCTAAATTACTATCAACATATTTGAACTGACAGTTAATTAAAAATTAATGACTTTGATACAAATTAATTTTTACTCATAAAAGATGTAAACTTATTGTAATTAATAAGCCAATCATTAGTGGCTCCTCTGAACCTGATGAGATCCTGCTGATTTTTCATTATCAGGTTCAATGTTTAACAAATGAAGTCCCAAGTCTCCTATTTCACTTATTTACAATCTATTTTGCTGCTTAGCTAACAATTGCAGCACGAAGCTGAATTCTTTCTCGACCAAGTATGAAGAAGGAAAAGTAATGAGCAGTAATTTTATTTCTTGCCAAAGCTGAGGATACTTGCATTGCATGTTTGGCCAAAATCCTTCATACCCATGCTGAAACTGTACTTCAGCTTCAAAATCATTTTTAAGTTAATAAGTTCTGCACACAAATTTGGATGAACAGAAGTGGCATCAGAAAGAAATAGATTTGACCCAATCTGGTATTTTAAAGCTCATCAAAGTCTTTGAATCTGATCATCAAGTTTTATTTAAACGTCATAATATGCGAACAATAACAATCCAAATAAGTATATAATATTAAATCAGCATCTATTATTTGTAGATTTAGGAACTGCAGAAAATCTCATCTTGCAATGTTCTTCATCATCATCACCAAATTCCTGATATATACCCTCTAGGGGCTGTACAAAATATGATAGTACTACATGAAAAATCACATCATTACTCACTTCGTATCTACAATTTTCCTCCAAATCACTCTGTTGCCTGTCAAGACTGCAACATTATCAGATCTTATATTGATCTTCTAAGGCACTTTTTACAGTATCACTCCACCTATATCTTGATCTTCCTCTGGGTATTTTTCCTGCCAACCTGGCAGAGAACACTTGTTTTGCTAATCTTTCCTCTCCCATTCTGTTTAAGTGACCATACCACCTGAGATTAGCTCTGCTGACATATTCCTGGATGCTGACAATGTCAAGTTCTTTTCTAATATCCATGTTTTTAATATGATATGGCCATTGATGTCATCTGTCCACGCTCCAAATTTTTCTCAGGACTCTCATATGTGTGGTCTCTAGTCTTTGATCAAGTGTTTACTTCTGACCAGCTTTCAGATCCATAAGTTAAAATTGGCTTGAATACTGTCTTTTATACAGCTAATTTAGTGTTTTGGCTAATTTCTCTCTTATTCCATATAAATTTATTCAGTTGACTTCCTACCATACCAGCTCTGTTGATTTTGTTGTCTATTTCCATGTTTAATTTACCATCTTCACTAAAAATAATGCCTAAGTAGCTGAAATGTTTTACTTGTTCTACAGGTTCTCCATTCACAATGCAGTTGATATTTTCAATGTTGCCTATTTTCATTGTCTTTGTCTTTTTAATGTTGACCTTCATACCATATCTATTACAACAGTTATTCACTTTAGTCAGTGAATCTTGCAGACTTGTAGCAGATTTATTTAGAAGTATAACATCATCCGCATAAAGCAAAGAGCTGACATCAATATCTCCAATTTTGATATCAGGTTTAATACCACTTTCCTTCATAATGTGATTCATATAGATAATGAATAACAGAGGGGATAATGTACGTCCTTCCCTGACACCAGATTTAATGTTAAACCACCTTTCTGTACTTCCTTCAATTCTAACTGCTGACTTACAACTCAAATAAAGACTAAGTATTGCTTGATATAATGCCCCATTGACATCATATAACCATAGCGTTTCGAATAGCTTCTCTCTTGGCATCTTGTCATATGCCTTTTTCAAATTGACAAAACTTAATTACAGATCTTTGTTATATTCCCATGATTTCTCAACTATTTGTCGTAAAGTGAAGATCTGATCCTGACAGCCTCTATTTGGCCTGAATCCAGCTTGTTCTTCACCAAGCTTCTCTTCCACAATCCTACTCAACTGTTTCTCAAGTATACTTGCATATATCTTACCAGGAACACTCAGTAGGGAAATACCTCTGTAATTCTCACATTCAGTTTTATTTCCCTTTTTATATGTGGGTACTATGAGAGCTTTACTCCAATCATCTGGAATTCGTCCCTGTCCAGGCCTTCTGAACTATGTAGTGTTGCCACTGTAAGACTTTTATACCTCCATACTTGAGCTTTTCTGGTTGATTGTCATCTACTCCTGCTGCCTTTCCACATTTCAGGCTTTTGATGGCTTTTTCTACTTCAAGTATGGATATGTATTCCTGACTGCATGTCTGTTGAGTGTTTTTTTACCAATGTGCTGTCATCATTGCTTGTTTCATTTAGCAATTTGTCAAAGTAATTACTCCATACTTCAAGGAGTATCTTTTTCTCCTGTTTTCATGTCACCTTTATCATCTCTAACTCCTTTTACAGCACTCTTTTCTCCATTTCTGAGCTTCTTCAACAACCTCCAGTATATCTTCCCACCTTCTTGATATTTATTTTCTGTATTCTTATCAAAGTCCTTCCATGACTTTTGTTTAGCTAGTTTTACACAGTGTTTAGCTTTCTTACATTTGTCTCTGTATTCACTAAGAACACAAACTGACTTATTTGCCAGGAACTTTTGATATGCTTTCTTCTTTTCTTTCACTGCCTCTTTAACTTCCTGTGTCCACCATGGAATTCTGATTTTTCTATCCTTACAGAAAACCTCACCACATGCCTCTCTGGCTGAATCAATCAGGGTTTTCTTCAGGGCGTGCCACTGAATCTCCAAGATTTGGTTGCTGTTCTCAAACTCTTTCATTTTTTCTTCAATAATCTTTGTGTATGTTAGTCTACAGTTCACATCTGAGAGCTACTCAATTTTTATTCGCTTTAAAACTTTCTTACATGTTATTCTTTTCAATATGAAATTCAATTTTATCCTGCTCGAGACTAAATAGTGATCACTTCCAATTTCAAATCCTCTGTACACTCTGGTGTCCTGCACCAGGGAGAAAACATCACTATCAACAATAACATAATCAATGAGAATTTTCTTAATCCCTGCCTCTTCTCTCCATGCAAATTTGTGCACATTTTTATGCTGGAACATTGTGTTAGTAAAAACACTCCATGTCCTGAGCAGAAATCCAACAGGCATTTGCCATTATTATTTGTTTTGCACTTTTCTCCAACTTTTCCCAGTATATTTTTGTATGTCTGACAATCATTTTCTACTCTGCTATTTAGATCCCCAACAAGGACCAACTTTTCCTTTTTCATTGTGTTAGTTGCTTTCTCTAAAGCCTCAAAAAATTCCTCCATTTCTACCTTAGTAGAACCTTCTGTGGGACCATAGGCACAAATAAGTCTCATTGTCCAGTTCCCTATTCTCATATCTGCCCACATCACTCTACTTGAGACTGCCAGCCATTCAAGAAGATTAGCATGGAATACTATGGCTACTCCTTCTTTTCCTTGATTGTCATTGTCTGAATATAACATTTTGTATTTATTGATAAATACAAAATGTTATATTCAGAAAGATCTCACCAGTTTTTGCCTTTTTTGCTTCAGTTAGGGCTCACATTCAGAAATTGGTTGACAGTAAATCTCTACTTTTCAATGAACAGAATAGGTTTACTAAGGGAAGGTAATGTTTTAGCAACTTTCTCACATTCTATCATAATGTTAACATTGAACTAGACAAGGGGAATGGATATATCATGTCGATCTGGTACTTATCTAATTTCGCAGCTAGCTCAATTTTTTTGCCATTCAGGCTTCTTATGTTGATAGTACCAATCTTGAACTCTGTTGATGTTGAGTTGGGGGTGGGTTTTAGGATTTGTTCCAGTAGCTGACTTTTTGCTCTTTGCCCTGGTTCCCTGGCAAAAACAACAGGGGCCCTTGTTTAACTGGGTGATGCCAAAGCAGACATGAAATTCTGTCGTGTTGTACCATCATTTTATATTGTAGCTTAAGCCAATAAGAATACAATTTAGTCGGCTAAATCCCAAATTGCCAGCCCATCCTTGCCTGCAACACAAGAAGATGGGGATTGGACATTAGGTCAAAAGCCCTGATCGGTTCTCTGCATTCCTTGAAGTCTCCACTCAGTTATATAGCTTTGACCCTTAAGCACCCCAAATGTTCTGCTTGTAAAATGTTAATTTGATGACAAAAACATTTATAATTCCCTTTGCTGTAATAAGATTCATTTTGCTTCCCTGCAATTTGTTGTTAACTTCATTTCATTTCGTGAAAATATTGGAAAGATATGCAATGTCAACCTTTTCCTTTTTTTAGAAAATTACACGTTCTCATCACATGAATTAAGGAATTCCAAAACAATATCGTAGAGATCATTAAAGTGTTGCAAACATTTTCCATTTGAGAGCATTTAACATGAGTGTGAAGCAAAAGACATTCAAATTCTTTTTCATTTGCAAGGCAAAGATCCAGAAAAATACAGGTATTCAATGACTTGGCTTTTATTTTATTCACTGCTTTAATCACATAATCAAAGGCTTATGTAGTCTACCTAAGATGTTTTGCAGCTAAATGCTGTCTATGAAGAATGCAGTGAATTTCAAGATATTTGGAACTGCTTCTTTTAAATGTGCTATAAATCCAGGCTGATGACTAATCATAGCTGATGCTCCATCAGTTGCACACGCAATAATATTTGTGACAGGAATGTTTTTAGCATTACAAAAACTCTTTAATTACAATCATATCTCCTTGCGGATATGTCTAATGTTATGCATTAAGGGAAGGGCCACAACCCAGACTAGTTTCGACCTTTATTGAGGTCTCTTCAGTGGGAGCCAGGCCCAAGTGGAGATACCAGGCAGAAGCATTAGCAGGAGTTCCCTGGTGTTGTACCACCTTACCCCTGTCCTGAAGATACTTTCAGGTGCAAACTTTGTTTGCTCACACTTGGTTAAAGGATTAAACTAAATTTATTATACTCTAACCAAGTGACAAATAAACTTTCAACATCTTTCTCTAAATCCAGAGTAATTTATTAAAAAAGGGTGGCACACCATTTGGCAACTCCTATAGATAGAGATGACCTGCTAATGCTTCTGCCTAGTATCTCCACTTGGGCCTGGCTCCCAGTGAAGAGACCTCAATAAAGGTTGAAACTAGTCTGGGTTGTGGCCCTTCCCTTAATGCATAACATTAGACATATCTGCAAGGAGATGTGTTTTGCATTATGGGAGATACTGAGATAGGAGTGTTGGTAGCTTGCTCCACCTTTGCAAGGAGTGCCCTGGTGGTGTACCACCTTACCCCTGTCCTGAAGATACTTTCAGGTGCAAACTTTGTTTGCTCACACTTGGATAAAGGATTAAACTAAATTTATTACATCCTTTTTGGGTATTTATTTGGGTACTTTGTTCTTAAGTGCTCAATCATTCTTGAAGGCTTCATTCCTTCGTTTGAGAAAGTTTTTTCACATATTAAGCACATTAGTAACTGCTCCTTATTTATAGATGGAATTATTATTATTATTATTATTCAGGCCACCATGGTCAAAAGACTCATCGTGGGAGGTCCTTCCTAAGAACATAAAGTCTTCAAGACTCTTCGGGGGAGGTCCCCCCTAAGAAACACAAAGTCTATCATACCACTTCTTAAACTCATTGACCGTTCTCGCTTTCACCACTCCATCAGGCAATGCATTCCACGGTTCAACCACCCTCCATGCAAAGAAACCACTAATCACCCTCTTGCTCACAGTTTCCTTTCATAACTTCCAGGGATGGCCTCTTTTCATCACTCCTTCCTGCTGTTCAACCAAGCGAAAGAACTCCACAGTGTCAATCCTGTAATCACCTCTCAACAGTTTCAAAGTCTCAATTATATCACATCTCCTTCTTCTATCCACCAAACTCTGCAGTCCACATTCCCTCAGCAGATCCTCATAACCAAAATTGTACAGTCCTGAAACCATCTTTGTCATCCGTCTTTGTATGCTTTCCACAGTTAATTTATCCCCTTCAAATCCTGGAGACCAAATCTGAGAACAATAGTCTAAGTGTGGTCTGATCAGAGACTTATACAACGGAATGATTTTTACCTCTGCAGGTCAGCATCCTTCTCATAAATGCAGCAATCCTCTGTGTTACCTTCATCACCTTTGCAATATGTCCCCTAAATTTCAGGTTTCTATCAATCCTCAATCCCAGATCTCTTGTCTCCCCTACTTCCTCCAGTATAGCTCCTTCCATAGAGTATGCAGTGTCCCATCGATGTTTCCCAAACCTCAAGACCTTACATTTTGCTGCATTAAACTGAAAGCCCCATTCATTTGCCCATCTATCTAGCTTATTCAAATCCTCTTGCAGGGATACCACATCTGCACTATGACTAATAATCCATCCCAGCTTTGCATCATCTGCAAACAACTGAATATCCCCTTGCAATCCACTGGCAATGTCATTGATATAAAGGTTAAACAATATAGGTCCTAGTACTGAGCCCTGTGGAACCCAACTTGTAACCCACTGCCTCCTTGAAACTGATCCACCATACACAACTCTCTGATACCTATCAGACAGCCAATCCTGAATCCAGTTGACCAATCTGACATCCAGACCCATATGCTGCAACTTAAATATCGGCTTATCATGTGGCTCCCTGTCAAATGCCTTTGCTAAGTTTAAGAAAATTGCAGTATATGCCTTTCCCTCATCTAATGTTCTCATAACTTTATTATAAAAGGCTAGCATATTGCTAAAACAAGAGCACCCTTTCACAAATCCATGTTGACTCTCACAGATAACATTACCCTCATCTGCGCAATGCTGTATACGGTCCCTCACTACTTTCTCCAAGATCTTAACAACTACTGATGACACACAAACTGGCCTATAATTAGACACTTCCAGTCTGTTACCACCCTTATGCAATGGCACTGTCTTACCTTCCTTCCATTCCCTGGGCACCTTTGCTGAAGCCAGACTTTCATTGAAAAGCCAGGTTAAAGGCACTGTCAGTTTCCTAGCACATTCTCTCAAAACTCGTGGTGAAATACCATCCAGTCCCAAACCTTTACTAACATCCAGAGTACTCAGTATCTGAAACACACTCTCCTCCTGTACCTCTAAACCTCGAATCATCCCTATCCCTCTAGCATTAAAACTGAATCCTCTAGGATGAAATACTCCAAAAAAGTGTTCATCGAACAATTCCACTATGTCCTCTGCATCAGTCACTCTATTCCCATTTTTATCCCACAATATCATTCTTCCACAGTCATTTCTCCTCCTACTGGCCACTTAGCTAAAAAATTCCCTAGGATTTTCTTTGGATCTTAAGGCCAATCTCTCCTATTCCAGTTTCACTTTCCTTACCACACTAGTCACTCTTCTGGCCTGTGTCTTATATTCTTCATGCATCTTCTCTTCACCTGTCTCCTTATATCTCTTCCATAGCCTCTTTTTCGCATGCAATTCCTGTTTAATATTGTTTGTCATCCACTTTACTCCAAATTGTGTCCTCTTGTTCACTCGTGGTGTACAACTTACCATTGCTGCTAACAAATATTCTTTCACAATTTCCCACGCACTAATGATAATCCGGCCTTCCAATTCCTCCCTCCACGAAACTTCCCGAAGTTGACATCTACGACTATTATAATCACCTGCTTTATAATTCCACATACGTTCCCGTCTCTTTGATACTCCTGCATGTCTATTCATTTTCCAAGTCAAAACCATATGGTCACTCAGTGATCCCAATAACTTTTGGCCAGGCTGATGCTATCTGCGCCACCAATTCCTCTCCCTTATTCCGGATACACCTGGCATTAGTATAAAGCATATAAATGCCATTGTTTCTATACTCAACATTATCCCCTCTAGACTCCACTGAGCTCAGTGTTACCTGATGTCATCTCCCTTCTCCCGAGTATCAATTCCCACAAGAGGCCACCCCTGCTATCATCCTCCCTTTGACACAATGACCCGTTCGGAATAACAATCTCTCCAGATGCCTACGTTCTTCCTCATTCAAATGTAAGCGGTCTCTCGCATACAATTCCTCTCTTTCCTCAAATGCACTCCAAGCATCCACATATACCAGTCCTCTCTTTTCACACATTCTTGCTATTATGCCATTCAATATCATCGCTCTTCTGCTCAGCTCGTCATTATCATACCTATGCAACACGCACACTATTTTTCCTCTCTCGTCTTCTTCCATTCAGCCTCAAGCAAAAATCTCATATCTCTCGCTGCCCGACTTACATTACCACTGAAATCATTTGTTCCTACCATCACAATCATCTCATTCACCCTTTCACCTCCCTTTGTCTTCCACCGTTATGCATTCGATTCCGAGTAACCAAAATATATTATATCGCGACTGCAACTAACTTCCAAAAAACAACCACTGAAGCCAATAACTCCATATTTTAAATATTCACTTGAATATTGATGACACTTTCTTTTTTCACTTATTTTAATGGGCAACAGTGCTACACAATATCAATGAAGTCTGCCACAGGATTCCACTGGCTAGATTTAAACTGCAAACCAGGGTTATCAGATAGGTGTTAGGAAAAGTAGCAGGTAAAGCTTATAAAAAGTAGTGGATTCTACTAAAAATAGCTCAAATTAATTATTTTCAATGTAGAAAATTCAGACCAAAAAGTAGCCCAATAACATAACTTTCAATGTAAAAATTCTAAAATAAGCAGCGAATAAATTTGAACAGTATTGCCTGACATACAATATTCTGAACAGTGTTGTGAAATATACAATATAAATAGCGATGCTAGATTTTTTGCTTTTATTATATTTGAAGTATTATAATGCTTGATGCCCCCCCCCTCAGAGTTTACAGCGTCCTCAGGGGGATGCTACCACCCAATTAAGAACCACTGCACTAGAAGAAACTGATCAGGATAGGGATCTTAGAGTGTTAGTAGATAGGAAGTTGAAGTTCAGAGACCATGTAACGAAGATTGCAAAAGATAATTACAATGCTGAAATGAACTTTTACATGTAAAGATAAGGAGGTTATTTTTCCTCTTTACAATGCCTTAAATAAGACCTTAATTGGACTATTGTGTGCAGGTCTGGTCTCCTGGTTATTGTTGTGATTCTGATACAGTGGAGAGAGTGCAAAGGAGATTGTTAAAAATTATATCAGAATTGTGGAATACTGATTATGAAATCAGTCTAATATTTGTAGACTGTAGACACTAGCAAACAGGAGAAAGAGGGGTGACATGATTAACACTTACAAACTTCTGAAAGAGTCATACATGATTTCAGTTGATGGAATTTTTCATTTTATGGAGAGTGGGGAAAGGACAAGAGGGCATCCTTGTAAGTTGAGAATGAATGCAGCCAAGAAGGTGGAGAGGGGTAGATATTTCTTCTCATAGGGTGGCGCGTGATTGGAATGGATTATCATTGGATGTTGTGTGTGCAAGAAGTGTGAATGAATTCAGGAATGAGTATGATAGCTGGTGTGTATAATATGGAGACTCCCTCGATGACTTCCTGGGGGTCTCTCTTAATAATAACAATAATAATAATAATAAAATTTTGATGAGCTTTGTGTGTGATGTGGAGATCTTTCACAATGAATTCTTAACTTTACATAATTGTAATACTACTAATAATAATAATTTCTCATTTACCCTATGTAAAAAACAAGATACGATGACACTAATTTGGTATGCATACTAGGACATTGATTATCATTCATGTTGATGTTCAGTGGGAAAAAACATACATCCCAAAATAATAATTACTAACTAAATTTATTTAGCTCATCACTAATGTATTCCCAAAAGAAACCTCTAAACCTCATTCAGACTCTCTTTAACTCCCACCCAAACATAGCATCCTTTATCAATTTTTACCATGAACTCTAGCTGTTTTGCATAGCAGGAAAATACCTACAAACAGATTTAAGGCATAGCTATGGACTTCTTCTCTCCCCATCCTTTTCATAAACCATTTTAAAAATACAGACCTAAATTCTATCCCTCTGAAAATCACAATATGACTACACCATGTAGATGACACACTGAAAGGTTTTCCCTTGGTCATATTATAAATTAAACATGCCAAGAAATTATATTATTGGATTCATCCTTTATCTAAGTGCAAGGGGTGTTCATCATAGGCCTAAAATAGTTAGTATAGGGGTGCAAGAGAGCCTGATGACATTAGGAGAAAGAAAAGACAGATAGATAATATGAGAGATAGATAAAAGGCCTCAGCTCTTTTATATCTTCATATAGCCCAAGGCTATCAGTTTTGCTTTTTCACCAATCCTGTACTGATGAACAACCAAAATACCAATTGAAACTAAAGCACAAAGATGACTGATACCCAGGCAGTTAGCTTTATCTGAGTTAACTGCCTTGAGTTTGCCTTTGCTGCCTGAGATTGTTCTCTAGTCATCCCTGCAATTGACCATAAGACCACATTGAATTAAGAGGATGGAACCATTTAAAAAACCTCTCATAGCAAAAATAGACAGGATTTTATATCTCCCTGGTGAATATTGCATGATGTAGGTGGTCTACATCACCTAGCCAAAAATTTTATATCTCCTAGAATGCTTCTTTCTAAATAAAAACATCTTCTGACGGAACAATAAAATTTTCATAATACAATATCATAAAGCATTTGGATGTCATATTGCTGGATTTCAAATCCACGTTTCTTTCTAACCTTCTATAAATGGTATTTTAATTCATTAATTATAAAAACCAAAACTCTTTTCCCATTGCTGACATGTTGTGGATACTGCAAAAAAAATAACCTGCTTTGTTGTAAGTAATGGAATGTTCAACACATTACGTAATCTGTTCCAAATATGCAGGGAAAGAGGACAGCTGTAGAATGCATACTCTACTGTTTCCAATCAGTAACAGATGTCATGGACTGGATCTCCAATGTTAAAGTACCTCCATTTGATGGTATTGACTGGAAGGCAACCATATGCAATTCTTCAAGTAAGATCCCTCCTGTTAGGGTATCCTTGGAATTTCAGTAAGTTATGAAACAAAGTGTTGTTGTCAGTACCCAACTGTAGAAGTTCCTTACAAAAGAGATTAAAGATTTCTTTATACTAAATTTTACTCTTTTTAATGGAAAGAATGTCAAGGCCTGAGTGTTGTATCAGTGTTAGAGTTAAGCACAAAATGTTGTAGTATTCTGGAACAATATCAGCTTTTGGACCTTTATAATCATTTACTCCAAACAGGGGAAGATGAAAACCCTGGCAGTATAGGAGAAGGTCTGCACATGTGTGATTAGTCTGCAATATTTTATGAATTTTAGAAGCTGTATTGCTTAAATATCAGACTGGAAACCTAAATTCTCCTTGTTTTTTCTTTGATAGTTGAAGAAATTCCTTTTTAACTTCTTCCTATCAGCTTTACAAAAAAAATTGCACAGTGAAGAAATGCAATGCAAGATTTGAAAGTTAAGTTGGTTAAGATGAGGCAAGAGATGAATATGGATGTGGAATGAAGTTAAGAGAATTTGAGATATGTATGGAAGAGTGAAAATGATTAAAACAAATAATATTGTATAAAAGAGGTAATGAAAGACCTGCAAGTGTCATTATATAGTGAATCAATTATTAGAGGTGTGCTGGATGAGAGGATGCACAAGGTTTGTTTTTCCTGGAGATAGAATGAGTAGAGTGATTGAGGCATTGGATATAAGAAGTAAGTGACCAAAAGAGTTGGTTGTTGTAATAGGGACAAATGACTTAGGGAACAGGACAGGAGAACACAGTGTGAGAAAGTTTGATGCTCCAAGAGAATGTGACTGCATGTGTAGACAAAAAGGGAAAGGGATTTGACCTGGGATCAAGGGAAAACAGTTCAATTTGAAGAAGGTTCTAAGATGAATAAGGAGAAAAAGAAATCACTTGAGTTAAGCATGGAGAAGTTACTTCAAATAAGTGGTATCAGTGGAACTAGCTATAAATCCAGGAATAAGCTTCAATGTTTGTATACAAATGCTAGATGTATAAGAACCAAGACAAATTACATGGTTGCATTAATTGAGTCTGTTCACCCTGGAATTGTTGGAATAAGTGAGACATGGTTTGATGAGGATGACATCCTGACAGGAATAAAGATTTAAAGGTATGATATGTTTCGTGAAGAAAAAAAGGGTAAAAAGGGAGGGTGGGAGTGCTATTGATGATAGAGAATGAGTTATGTCCATACAAGGTTGAGATGCAAGAGGAAAATAGTGCCAGTGGTTTTGAGGCAGTATGATGTGAGATAGAGGTGAAATGAATGAAATATTTAGACAGATGTTGTTATAGACCTAGTAACATGGATGGTAATGACCATGGAATGTATAATCAAATTAGCCAAGCAAATAAGGTGATCATTGTGTGCAATTTTAATTATGGCAATATAGAATGAAATGATGAGATAACAACTGGAAGTTAAGAAAATTAGTTTCTTTACTTCCAGTTTTTGAGGGACAACTACCTCAGTTAATATGTTAATATGTAACCGAGGGCACACGAGGATTGAGGGTCTTGGATTTGATCATCTCATCAGAGGATGTAATTATAAATGGTGTCAAATCACCCTCCAGTTTGTGAGAGTGACCATGAAGTGATTACCTTGGTGGTCCCCAGGTATGTGTGGAACTACAAGGCTGGTGATTATGAGGAGCTCAGGAGACAACTTGCAGGTGTGGCATGGAATGAGGAGTTAGCTGGAAAGGAGACCAATGCAGCTTGGAAGGGATATTCAAGAACTATCTAATAGAAGCAATGTCTAAATGAATGAAGAGATTAAGCATGTGATACAGACCTGGGTTCAATACTTGTGGTGACATGGGGAATCCTTATATGGGCTTTTTCAATTGAAGGTGAGTTATCTGATCTCATACGGAGGTAACAGGGTTTTCCCTCTGGGAAACTCAGGTTTTTCATCCCACATACAGACAAATCAGCCTTCAGAACACACACACACGCACACACAATTTACACACAAAAAATACTGTTGTTGGTGATGATTGGTGGTACATGGAATTGATGGTAGTAGTGCAGTAGCAATGAGTCCTTGGACTCCCTGGAAGTGTCGCATAATAATAATATAGAGGTAAAATGCATTACGGATGCAGCATAAGAAGAGTAGTAATCATATCCATGAGGATTACAAAGAACAGGCAAGGAGCGTGACTTGGTTGGTAAGGGCAGCAAAAGAAAAATATGAGCAGCAGTTAGCTATTGAAACCAAAAAGAATCCAAGGATATGTAGGATATGTATAATTTTGATATGTAGTGAGCAAAACTTAGTAGACATAGGTGCTGCCCTATGTATTTTTATTAGTCCATCAAAATGGACTAATAAAAGGTGAATATATGGACGGTTGGGTGGCTCCTATGTCTTCTAAGTAGTCCACACTAAAAAAACTCATAAATGGCAAAGAGTGTATTCCCATAAGCTCTCTGATCAACTTACCTTATGAAACTTTCATAGTTTCTACATTCGGCTTTGAAATAATGCTGGGATCTAATATCCACTTTCCTTATATAATTTTGCATTGCCGAACTAAAGCCTTTTAGCTCTTTATTTTAGTAATCAAATTATATGGCTATCTGTGTGTCAGATGTTGTGGTTAAGGTGTTGGATGGCTGGTGAGAACCAGAATCGAGTTGACAACAGTAGTATTACTGTTGATGGACAGCATGGATTTGCTAAAGGAAGGTCATGTTTTAGTAATCTACTTAATTATTACAATAGGTGACTGCTTCATTGGACATAGGAGAGGGAAACATAGTAGTATGCTTAAATTTTGCAAAGGCTTTTGATAGATTACCACATGATAAGTTGATAGTCAAACTAGAACGGATGGGTTGGACATTAGATTAGTGTATTAGATCGGATACTGGCTATCTGATAAGTGTCAGCAAGTTGTGTATGGAGGAGCAATATTCCTGAAGAGGAAAGTCATAGTTGTGTACCTCAGGGGTATGCTTTAGGGCCATTGCTGTTTAACCTATATGTTAATGATATTGTCAGAAATTTGGATGCATATATTCAGTTGTTTGCAGATGGTGCAAAGTTGGGATGAACTATGAAGAGTAGATAAGATGTTGTGGCCTTACAAGAAGACTCGCATTGATTGAGTGATTGGGCATGGGAAAAGAGATGCCAGTTGAATGTTGAAAAATTTAAGGTTTTAAAATTTGGCTAACAAAGATGGGGATATATTGTTGGAGGTGGAGGAAGTAAGAGATGTTGGGGTGATAGTGGATTAGGATCTAAAATTTGGAGGATACATTGCCAAAATTGTGAGGACAACACAAAGAATTCTGGGAACGATGTGAAGGACACATACTTGTAGAAGTAAGCAGATTCTTGTTCCATTGTATAAGGCTCTGAATTGGCCAGACATGAACTACTGTGCACAGATTTGCTCATCTGGTTTTCAAAAGGCTGAAGAAATGTTGGAAAAGGTCCAGAGGCAACTGACTAAGGTAGTTTCTGATATCTTGAATGTCGATTTTGAGGAAAGATTAAGAAGATGAAATTTATAGAGTCTAGTGGATAGGAGGAAGATGGGTGATATGATAGGATCAATATTGAAATGGTTTTACAGAAAACAGTGGGAGATCAGGAGAAAACCAGAGGTTTTCCCTTTAATATGTATAAGGAGGGTATGAACAGGGGAGTGAGAAGCAGATTTTTTGCGTGCAGAGTTGTGAATGATTGGAATGCCTTGCCCAGGAGAATTTGAGTATGTTTCAGGTGCAAAATGATGAGCTGTGTGTATGACAAAAGGACTTCCTAGATGAGTCTTTGACTCCATGTGGTCTTAGGTTAATAATGATAATAATAATAATATAAAATAAATAAATTCCGTGTGATGATACAACGTTCCCCCTTTATACGGGAGTTCACAGTACCATTTAGTCTACCCCCCCCCCCAAATTTTATCCGGGCTCCGGAATCGGTATAGGCTGACGAATCAGACCTATGGCTGGGTCAGTATTCCTGACTGTAATCCATGTGTGTTTCCTCACATCAGATAAACTGGCAAAAAAAAAACCCTGCTGTCCACGCCCAAGACCGGCTAACTTGGCTATGGCTGAGGAAGATCCTTGAGCTCCTTTTGTTGTTGATGGGAATCGAACCTAGGACCCTCCTTCCCCGGGAATATGGTTGTGAAGCGCATAGCCACTAGGCTAACTGTGCGAACATAATAATATATAATTGCATTATAATTGCATGATTGCATTAAACAGAATGGGCGAGGAAAGATTATCAAAACAAGTGTTCTCTGCCAGGTTGGCAGGAAAACGACCCAGAGGAAGACCAAGATATAGGTGGATTGATACTGTACAAAGTGCCTTAGACGATAGAAATATAAGATCTGATAATGTTGGAATCTTGACGAGTAAAGACTGATTCGGAGGAAAATTGTAGATAGGAAATTAGTTATGATGTAAATTTTTCATGTAGTACATATCCTATACACCCCTTGAGGGTACATGGCAGGAATTTGATGATGATGATGATTTCTTCAGTTTTTGTGATGTCTGTAATATTTATTATGCACAACTGAGCAGGAAAAATTATTATTATGTGACACCTCCAGGGAGTCCAAAGACTCATCGAGGGAGAGTGCCAACAACATCGAACGAGTGGTTCCCTTCCAACTACTAACCACGCTCAAACTTGCTTAAGTTTTTGTGAGCCATTAGTAGCAGAGGCTCTACCAATCGCCCAACCTTTGCTGGTTTTGAGTATTATGGCCTTAGAAGAAAAAGAAAGTGGCCTTAATTTCCAGTCTTCTAAGGTTTCGATATTATTATTATTATTATCATCATCATCATCAACATTTTTGACCTCCATGGAGTCAGAGACTCATCGTGGGAGATACTCACTATTACATACAATGCTCATCAACCCTGTCTTAAACTGATTCATTGTGTCCCCATCCACAACACAATCAAGCAATGCATTCCACTCACCAACAAACCTCCATGCAAAGAACCTTCTCACTCCTTTGCTCACACCCTCCTTATACAGTTTCCAGCAATGGCCTCTTGTTCTACTCTCCTCTCCCATTCTATGAAAAATCTCTTCCATGTCTACCTGATAACAACCCCTGACCAGCTAATATGTCTCAATCATATCCCTCCCCCCCTTCCTCCTATTCACGAGGCTCTGCAACTTACATTCTCTCAATCTGTTCTCGTACTCCACATTCCAAAGAGCACTGACTACCTTTGTGAATCTTCTCTGTACCCTTTCCAACATATCCTCATCACCATGAAAACCTGGTGACCAAATCTGTGCACAGTAATCCATATGAGGCCTGATCAAGGCCTTATACAATGGAATCATAACCTCTCTATTTCTGCATGTCAGGGTTCTCTGCTTGCCATTATTCAATGTGATTCACAACTTGTGCAATGTGGCCCCTGAATTTCAGGTCCTTGTCCACCATCACTTCTAGATCTCTCATCTCCTCTACTTCTGTTAAAGTTTCCCCACCAAGTGTATACTTTGCATCCCATTGTTGCTTACCAAATCTCAAAACCTTACACTTGGCAACATTGAGCTGACAGTTCCACATACTTACCCATTCATGCAATCTATTCAAGTCCTCTTGTAAGGCATTAACATCAGCCTGACTGTGCACTGCTCTCCCCAGTTTTGCATCATCCGCAAACAGCTGGATATCACTAGTTAAACCTGACCCAATATCATTAAAATACAAACTGAACAACAATAGCCCTAAAACTGACCCCTGTGGTACACCACCGGTGACCTTTCTCTTTTGAGATACTGCACCCCCATATACAACTTTCTGATACCTATCTGATTGCCAGTCACTGTTCTTGTATATAAGTTCTTGAACTGGTAATATTGGGTAAGTGGAGAAGGGAATTCCAAGTATAATGAGTGATTCTCTCTCTCTCTCACTTAGAAATTAGTGCAAAACGAATGTCTCCATATCCCGCTTTCCAAAAACTTTTCTTCTCTCTTCCATCATCTATGTGGATGATGATGTTGAATGAACTCTTTCCTCTTCTGTCTGTCCCTAGAGAGTCTGAACAATTTTGTCCAGTTTGGTATCACTTGTTGTGATTTGGTTTTCAGATCCTCTTTTATTTTGTCTATCCATCTAATTCTGGGCTGCCCTTTGGATCTTTTACCTTCCACCGTTGTATACAAGGATTTAGATGGTAATCTTTCTATTCCCATTCTGGTTACATGGCCAAACCATTTATTTATTTATTTGACACCTCCAGGGAGTGCAAAGACACATCGAGTAAGGACACCTGCTTTACAGCTCTACCTCCACCAACTGACTGCAACTACACCAACGCTATCTACTGCCGACCACCACCACCACTGGTATTTCCACTGACAATCACAAATATCCATGCCCACGGCAGGATTTGAACCTGCAGCCTTTTGGCTGGGGAGCAGATACTCTAACCACTCGGCGAGCGAGGCTGGCATCGCCGCCTTCTTTCTTGGATTTTGTCTATTATTGTTATTTCTTTT
The DNA here is from genome assembly GCF_054136105.1 of Typopeltis vanoorti. Lineage (NCBI taxonomy): Eukaryota > Metazoa > Arthropoda > Arachnida > Uropygi > Thelyphonidae > Typopeltis > Typopeltis vanoorti. Next base: position 24,870,179 of record NC_143564.1, on the reverse strand, counting down.
TTTAGTCATTTCCTTATGTCTTCGTTTCTTAGTTTATCCAGCAGAGATACTCCGAGTAATCTTCTTAGCCAACCCATTTCAGTAGTTAATAATTTTTTTCTCTTCAGCTTTTTTAAGATTCCAGCATTCACTTCCATAGAGAAGTATTGGGAGGACCATTGTCTCATAGATTCTCACTTTTGTTACTTGTTTGATGTTTCTTGATTTAGTCATCCAAAAGTTTGAGATGCTTGTTTTGAGATGATTATCATTGTAGATCTTCTTCCACACTTGCAAGTAATGCAATGTGATCTGCAAATTTTAAATTTGTTATATATTTTCCCCACATATATTGATTCCAGAGTTTTCTTTGTTTAAGACCTTACTCGTTGCTTCTTCCAGTATAAGATTGAACAGGTGCGGTGACAGTGCAATCTGTCACTGCACCTGTCTTACTCCACTCTCCTGTGTGGAACCAGTTGGTTAAGGTGTCCTTCCACTTGTATTGCACTTTAAGATTTTTCATATAGATTCTTTATTATTTTTATAGTTTTGTTTGGAATTCCAAATTCTTTCATAGTTTCCCATAGTTCTTTTCTACGGATTGAATCAAATGCCTGATGAAAGTCTATGAAATTTATATAGCAACTCTGGTTGTACTCTAGTGTCTTTTCTGTTAGCTGTCTTAAGGTGAATAATTGATCAATTGTGTTTCGCCCCAGTCTGAAACCTGTTTGTTCTTCTCCTAATGCTAGTTCTATGACTTAATTAGTTTTTGGAGTACTTTTGTAAAAGCCTTACTTGGAATACTGATGGCTGATGCCTCTGTAATTACTGCATTCTGTTTTATCTCCTTTTTTGTATATAAGAGTTATAAATGATTTAGTCCATTCAGTAGGTATTGCTTCATTTTTGTAGATTACTTCAAATAATGTTTTTAATGGTTGCTAAAGTTGTTCCTTTCCTGCTTTTAAGAATTCTGCATGTATTTGATCAATACCAGGTGCTTTCCTAGTTTTAAGTTTATCTATGCTGTGTGCTATTATTTCTTTAGAAGATTCTGAGAGCTGTTTTTATAGTATTAATTTTATAGTATAAGTCTCTATAGTATTCTTCCCATCTGGCTATTCCTTTTGTTTTACTTTCGATTAGCTGTCCCTCTTTGTTTGTGATCATTATCATTTTTGTTGTCTGTGTCTTACTAATTTCATTTATTTGTTTATATAATTCATGGAGGTTATTTTCTTTTGATAGTTTCTCTGCCATTTTGCATTTTGCCACTATATCATTGGCATATGCTAATACCTTATTTTCCTTCATAGTTGAAGGAAATGTTATTCCTCGCACAGCACATATATTTTCGAATTCCTGTAAGTAAGATTCAAGAACCAATGCAAAGAGCAATGAACTAAGAGGGCAACCTTGCTTGACTCCTTTTTGAATTTGACTAGGACCAGGTAGTTGAATTGCCATAGGATCCTTTGGTAACAGCAACTTTTTATCCATACCAATTTCCTAGAAAATGTGTAACAGAAAGGGATACCAGACATTATCAAATGATGCTTGAGTAACATCTACTGATAGCACTGCAACAGAGTACTTTTTCATATTAACTAAGCAGAGTAGATCACACAGCAGAAACAGATTAAATTCTTCTGCTTGGCCTGGAACTCTATACACATGTGTGCTTTTAATTATGTATCTCATTCTCACTTTGAGCCTCTTATTGATAATGCATAAAAATATCTTGTAGTCAGTATTAGAGAGAGAAATAGGTCTCCAGCTGCTGATTAAAGTCTGATCTCTGTTAGGTTTTGTAATGAGGACAGTATGGTTTGCTACAAATTCACTTGCCATGTGTCCTGATGAGAGAAAAGAATTAAACAGTACAACTAGAATAGGAACAAAATCCCAGGCCTTGCAATGAAGTTCTATTCCTAGACCATCAGGTATTGGGGATTTTCTTGTCTGGCATTCTTTATAGGCTGTGGTAACTTCAGATGCTATAATTAGTCTGTCAAGCCCATCTTGAATATGAACAAGAAAGCCATTAATATTCCAAGAGTTATAATTTCCCACAGTACTATTGTCTTCAAACAGATTTTTGTAGTGTTTTTGAAAGGAGTCAAGGATGTCTTGAGTGGCAGACATGTCTTCACCATCAATGCAGGTTTGAGTGATAGTGCAGAATTTAGTTTTGATTCATGTACGTGTAAGCCTTGAGATTAGGATTGCAAATCCTTCCTATGTCTACTAGTTGAGCATTGTCAAGACATGTTTTTAACTGTGCATATCCCAATTTGATAGTATTTATAATAAAATTAAAAAAATATAATCTCTAACTCCTTTTATTCCTCAAGTGTGTAGTTGGAGCTCTTTTAGCCCTAACTTACTTTTGGATGATCATAAGGCACCAGTCTCCATCTATAGCAATCACTGAAAGCTGAGTACAACACTATAAACGATTCCAAAGGAGTAGGCAAGAGATTACAGCCAACAACTGCTGCTGCTATCTTTTGGCTGTGCAGTCAGTTTTCTTAAAATTAAATAAAAATTTAATTTTTATTTAATTTTAGAGTTTCTGGGAGAAAAAACCCAGTTGCCTGTGCCAAGATTGACTGGCTAAGGGACTAGCTGAAAAAAAAAGTTTATAAATGTTGCTGTAGTTGGCAACTAGATAATGGTCTTTCTCCTACCAGTTTAGTGCTAAGGAAGAAATTCCATTTGTACAGTGCTATACTGGCACTTCTTATTAATAATAATAATTTTTCATCCATGCATTGTTATTAACAAAAAAAAACTAATGTTTTTTATTGTTTGATGAATGTATACAAAACTTCCTACTCTTGTCTCTTTCTTGTAGTGGTATGAACAAGATGATCCTGAAGCACATCCTTTTCCATTTCACAGCCCTGTCATGTTAACTGAATTTCAGAAACTCATGCTTCTTCGCTGTTTTCGTGTGGATCGTATATATCGTGGAGTAATACAATATGTTACAGCAACACTGGGTGAAGAATATGTTACTCCACCAATTCTAACATTTGAAGCTATTTTTGATCAGTGTTCTCCTACATGTCCTGTTGTTTTCATATTGAGCCCTGGAGCTGACCCTGCTGGTGAACTTGGAAAATTTGCAGAAAGAATTGGCTTTGAAATGCAGCATCTGAAGTCTTTATCACTTGGACAAGGACAAGAAGCAGTATGTTATAGTGCCTCATTATTAAAGCATTATATTTCTTTCCATGTTTAGTAAATTTATATTTGAATCATTATAATATAATTTGTATATTACCATGTATGAATTATGGATTTACATGGCAATATGAGGAAGAATGGGATGAATGATTTGAGATTGGAAATGTACAGTAATTCAATGATAAAGGTGTAGTGAATGAAATGGTGCACAAGGTCTGTTTTCCAGGAGGTAGAATGAACAGGGTAGTTGAAGCATTGGATAAGAGGAGTACACAAGAAAAAAAGTTGGAAGCAATAGTGACAAGAAGAATGTAAAGAAGGGTGTCATAAGACTGTTAAGGAGAGTGAAAGATAACAGTGTGGTAGGTAGGATAGTCAGAATTTTGCCCAGGCATGATGATGAGTTGGGAAGGCTAGCAAAGATTATGAATGGTATGCTAGCATAGCTGTGTAAGGAGAAAGGAGTTCATTTTTGTGAATATGTGAGATGAGATTGAGGGGTGAATAGAGCTAGGCAGATAAAAGATATGGGCTATATTTGAATGAATTTGTTGTGAATCATTTGGAGAAACTGTTGCTGCAAGAGATAATGATTGAAGCGAATGTAATACCTGACAAAGCAAGAAGTGTTGTGGAGGAGCAGGAGAGTAAGATAGTAAGTTTGTGAATTGAGAGGTGAATAGAGTAAGTTTGTGAATTGAGAGGTGAATAGAGTAAGTTTGTGAATTGAGAGGTGAGTGGAGCAAGTGGATAGAATAAGAGAGAAGGAACACAGAGTGGACAGGGAAATGGGGAGATCAGGGTGGACAGGAGGACACTGCATGAAAAGTATAGATAATTGTTTTGGGAGTAGATGTGTGAGTATGTAAGAGAGGATTAAGACAATCAAAGATGTTGAAGTGATATTTAGGTCTGAGGAGCAGCATAATAGTGATGATAAACAGGAATGGATAGGGGAGAGTATAGAAGAGTCACATCCAAGAATTGGAGTTAGTGGGACTTGTTATAGAAACAGAAATGAGCTATTGTGCATGTTTACAAATGCTAGAAATATTCGAAACAAGGGAATGAAATTGTTGGTATAAGTGGGACGTGGTTGAATGAGGATGACATTCTGACAGGAATAGAGATGGAGGGATATGTAGTCTTTTGCAAAGACAGACACAGCAAAAAAGGGAGGAGTGTTATTGATGATACCCATCTGGGGTGGAGATGCCAGGAGCAAATATTAACAATAGTTTTGAAGCAGTATGGTGTAAAGTGAAGGTGGACAGGATGAAATGTTTAGTAGGGTTTGCTATAGACCTGGTAATGTGGGAAGGCAGTGAAAAGGAAATGTTCAGAACAAAATTGGTCTCACTAATAAGAAAAGGGTGATCATTATTGGTTGATTTCAATTATGATAATATACATTGGAATGAAGAGATCACATCAGGAACCAAAGAGAATGCATTTCTTGAGTTTTTAAAAGATAATTACTTTAAACAGTACATAACAGAGACCACATGTGGACCAAGGGTCTGGGATTTGATTACTTTCAGAAGATATTGTTGTAAATGAAGTGTTACATCATCCTCCAGTTGGTGAAAATGACCATGAAGTGATCACTTGGGTGGTGGCCAGCCATACCAGGACTTTTATCAGAAAAAGTTATATGGGGAACTATAAGGTGGGTGGTTATGCCAAACTCAGGAAGCAGCTTGGAATAATAACATGGAATGATGAATTGCATGGGAAGGAAATCAATGCTGTTTGGTGAATACTCAGAAATTATCTGGCAGAGGCAATGACTAAGTGCATTCCAAAGGTCAAGAGATTAAATGTTTAGATTACCACATGACATAAGGTAGGTGTAAAATGGGTGACTGAAGAGGTGAAGCATGCAGTCCAGAAGAATAAAGCATTGTTGAGGTGGCACAAGAGATGAGTGGAGATAATCAGTTACATGAAGAGTAAAAGAGCAAGCAAAGAAGGTGACTCACTTAGTAAAAGTAACAAAAGTGCAGTATGAGGAGCAGTTATCAAATGACACTAAAAAAAATCCTAGGGAGGTTTTTCAATATATGGCAGTAGAAGGAAGAATGACCATGAGAGGATGATGTTGGTCAGTGATAATGGGAAAATTATAAACACTGAGGAGGATATAGTAGAGGTGTTAAATGAGCAGTTCATTAAAGTATTCCAGCCTTGTGATTGTAACATAATGCAGAACTTGAGAGCAGTGGGAATGGGGAAGGAACCACTGATAGTGAGTGAGTGAGTGAGCGAGCATGAGGTATAGGACGTATTGAGTAAACTTAATGTCAACATGGGACTTGATGGTATATCACTGTGTATCTTGAGGGAATGTTCCAAAGAGTTAACACCTTTAATGTACATTTTCAACATGAGTCTTAGATTAGCCCAGGTCCCAAATAAATGGAAAAATGGCAAAATTGTTCTGCCTCATAAAGGAGGTGATAAAACTAAGGTTTCGAATTATAGGCCAATCTGCTTTCTGGAGTTGTGATCAAAGTGCTGGAGAAGCTAGTGAGGACAAGGATTCAGAACTGGGTGAACAGCGGTAGAATTCTCTTTAATGGACAACATGGGTTTGTTAAAGGAAGATTGTGTTTTAGCAATCTACTTATTACTTATTGGACAAGGGGGGGGGGATGCATATACAACAGGATATTTAAATGTTGCATAGGCTTTCAATAGATTACCACATGACAAACTAGTTGTTAAATTGGATCAGATGAGGTTGGATAGTAGATTAGTGCATTGGATTGGAGATTGTCCATCTGATAAGCATCGACAGGTTGTGTATGGGGTTGTAATATCCCAGAAAAGGAAAGTCGTTAGTGGTATGCCCTAGGGGTCTGTTTTGAGGCCATTGTTGTTTAATTTATATGTCAATGGCATTGGAAAGGGCTTAAATGGTGATAGTTTTTTTGCAGATGAAGCAAAGTTATGGAGTTATGAAAAGTAGAGAAGATGTTGTAGCTTTGTAAGAGGACCTGAATGGGCTAGTGTGTGTAGGGATATCAGTTTAATGTTACAAAGTGTAAGGTTTTAAAAGATGGGATGCAGAGTATTACATTGCTGGGGATATTTTGGAGGGAAAAGATGAAGTATTGGGATTTCAGTGAATAGAAACTTGAAATATGGACATTTTTCTAAAATTGTGAGGATGACACAGTGATTATGGGAATGAGGCAAAAAATGCTGACATGTAGAAGTAAGGATGTACTGATTCCATTATACAAGCATATGGATTACTGTGCAGATATTTTGTCTCCAGGTTTGCAAATGAATGATGACATGTTCAAGAGCATCCAGAGATGATTGACTAAGTTGGTTTCTGGTCTCTGGAATGTGGAATATGAGAACAGATTAAAAGCCTACTGGATAAAAGATAAAGGATATGATTGAGATATATCAGTTGGTAAGTGATAATTACCAGATCAACATGGATAAGATTTTTCATAGAATATCTAGAGACAATGGGAGAAGTGGGTGAACAAGAGGCCATGCCTGGAAGCTGTATAAGAGGTGATGAGTACATTTTTTGTATGGAGTATGTTGGGTGATTGGAATCCATTACTTGAGAGTGTGGCAAGTGCAGGGACAGTGAATGCATTTAAGTCTAGGTACAATAGATAAGCTGTGCATGTGGACCCCCTCCCACGATGAATCCTCTTGATTCCATGGAATTCTGCTAATAATAATAATAATATTCTATGTGAAAGTATTGTGCACTTCTTAAATAATGTATTCGAACAAAAGGTTGCATTCCTCTTGAGGGTAAAACAAATAAGTAGACTTATGTTCTTTACTATCTTTTTCTTCACACGTCCTCCTATGATATTAAACATCTGCTGTAAAATTCTTCTCATTATGTGTGTGTGTGTGTGTGTGTGTGTGTGTGTGTGTGTGTGTGTGTGTGTGTGTGTGTGTGTGTGTGTGTGTGTGTGTGTGTGTATAAAAACTGATGTTCAAGAGCTAAGGACTAATGTATATGAAAAATGTTTCATGACTATAGCCAAATATGGACATAAATTTATTCCCAGCATACTAATAAATTATGTTACACAAAAAATGTGTTCTAAATTTTGCACAAATTGGATTGCAATAATTTTTGGCAAAAGTTGCAAATTTCCTAAGGATGTAGTTAAGGAATTCATGATGTACAGTGCCTCCAGAAAACTATATTGAGAGATATTTCGGTATGGAATATATCCACCCTGAACTGCAATGCAGCTCTCATTACTTTGTACTATGCTTAGCACCAAATGATTCAGTAGTTCTTGAGGCAAAGTGGCCCACTCCTCTTTCATAGCAATGATAAGGCCTTGTTTGTTTTCTGGAGGGAAATTTAGAGCAATAATGCATCTCTCTATTGGGGTTGAGATCTGGGAGCATACTGGTCACTCGATTCGATTGATATGTTCAGTCTTGAGAAGTATCTCCACTGCTTGTTTACGATGTGGTATGGCATTGTCATCCATAAAAATGAATTCTTCACCTAGAGCACCAAGTAACAATCAAATATGATGTTGAAAAACTTTGCTGCAATATCGTTCACCAGTCATAGTCCCTTTTTCCAACACTTGTAGCTCAGCGCATCCATTAAGCATAATACCTAAGCACACCATAACCCCGGAACCACTGTATCTATCCCTTTCAAGAACATTCTTATTCTTGCAAAAGTAAATAGTATCACTTTCACCTAGAATCAGAGGAAAGACTAAAATGATGCTCATCTATAAAGAGTCTTGTCCAATTTTTATGGATACAAGGCCTCTGAAAATATGTTCTACAGTGAGCTGTGGATAAAGGGATGCATAATACAGGCCTTTGGTCATATAAGACTACCTTTCAGACACAGTAGGTCGATATGTTGAGTTTGTTGAGATATTCACATACCTATATTTGAATGGAACTGGCCTGCTGTGGTGCATCGATTATGTTTTGCTTTTATAAACAAAATTTGTCTTCATGCTCTTTATAGACCAAGGACGACCTCTTAGCAAATGTCTAGAACACATTCTATTGGTTTAAAATGCTGCCCAGAGCCCCTGGATACAACACTATGTGGGATTCCAAACTCTTTGGCAAAATCATTAATTTTATGGCCTTCTTCAAGCTTTGCAATAATTCTTTCCCACGTGAAATCATGTAGATGGTTTTACTAAAATAAAGAGCCAAATGGCTTTAGTTCGATTGTGCAAAATTATATAAGTAAAGTGGATATTAAATACACTAAATGGACTAATAGAAAGTGAATATATAGATGCTAGGGCAGTGCCCTAAGTTTTCTAAGTAGTCTTCACTAAGACAACTTGTGAATGCCAGTGAGTGTATTCCTGTAAGCTCTCTGGTCAACTTATTTTTACAAAACTTTCATAGTTTCTACATTTGAATTTGAAATAATGCTAGATTTGATAATCACTTTGCTTATATAATTTTGCATCGCCAAACTGAAGCCTTTTGGCTCTTTATTTTAGTAAATACTTTTACGGACCGACTGAGAATTCACTTATGAAAAATACACCTCTCCCACATTTCAAGCTCCTTGGTACTGAATGAGAGTTTTTGCTCTCTTAAGGTTTCTGCCTGGTCTCTGAGGAGAACCAACCAGTTCAAAACAGCTGTCAGGCCAGTGAAACCTTATAAAAATGGACTAATAGAAGGTGAATATATAGTTGCTTGGACAGTGCCTGTGTTTTCTAAGTAGTCCATGCTAAGGCAACTCATGAATGCCAATGAACAAAACTTAATTTTTAAAAGGTTCCCCTGGCCAAATTATAACCAAAATTATAACAGTCAACTTTTTAAAACTTGTGACTTATGTGATTGTTTCATAATTATCTTTAATAATTCTATGATTACGTTTTTCAGAAAGACACAGTATTTATGTGATTGAATATATATTGCATCTGTGTGTATTGTTACATTATAATTTTGTATATCAGTGGCTCTTTTTTATAACAAAAAAAAAATGTTATGGTATGGGCATTTCTCTTTTTTTTCTTGTCATTAACAATAGTCTGTTGTTAATGCAGGATAAAAAAAAAGAGCTAAAATTATAAAAATATATTAAGTGCCTCTGTAGTGCAACTTGAAGAACAATGAGACATTGAGCCCTTTGATTTGAAAAGACCTGCGTTAGATTCTCGTATCGTTGTGATGAGAGGAATCTTTATCTCGACTTTTACAATTAGAGGTGAGTTAGTTGATCTCATACAGAGATAGCAGGGGTGTTTCTCCTGAAAACTCAGGTTTTTCATCCTGCATACAGGCAAATTGGCCATGAGAATACATGTAATTAACAGACAAATAATGCTGTTGGTGGTGGTGGTGGGCAATAGATAGCATTGATGGTAGTAGTGTTGTTCCAAATATAGTTGGAGAGTTGTGAAGTCAGTGAGATGTGTGTGGTGGAGTACAGTAGAGTGTTCTCACACAGTGAGCCCTTGGGGATGTTACATAATAATAATATTGCATAGAGTTGATTCTGTCCAAAGTCTGGATTTAAAATTAGAGCCATATTGTTTGGAAATATGCATTTTTTGCTTTCAGCAGCGCTGGTTCCTAGGTGTGGCTATGAAACCAAATTCTTGAGCCAATAAGCTGTTTGCTCTTCATTCATTATTAACAATGGAGAACACAGCTGAGATTACAACTCAATTGATGATGAGCAAGTGAGTGTGGATTGTAGTTTAAGGCTGTGCGTTAAAAATGCTGTATGTTAACATCGAAGAGATTTATATCTTAGTTTACTACAAGATGCAGCAGTGGAACAAAATTTCATTCTTCATGTTTTATTTTAAACAATGACAAAATTCTAAGAAAAGTGATGTACACTGTAGGAGTTATAAGCTGAGTTGTTTACAACACACTAGCAGGCTCTTTATGGGAGATGAAGCACAGACGATAACAGCAGTGTTAAGAGAAAAATCGGATAGGCCCAACTAATCTCAAAGCAAATAGTATACAGTGAGCAGTTTTAAAAGAGTAAAATCAGACAAGACTAAGTACACTATTTTACTAAGTACTTTTTTGTCCTTATATGTTAACCAACAACAAAATACACCTAAGTTATCACAATATTAACTGCTGACTGAAATGGATAAGATTTTTCTACCCCTTGCTTTGTTTTTCATGACGGTATTATTATTAATATGTGACACCTCGAAGCAGTCCAATCACTCACCATCTGAGGGTTATCTATATACCATGCCATCTACCACCAATAATACCACATTTTGTCAGTGATTTCCATGTGTAGTATCATGGATTAAAACATGCTGTTTGTGGCATGAAAAACCCTGCTACCTCAACATTAGGATTGACTGACTTTGCACTTTCAATAGCAAAAGTATGGTGAAAGCGATGTTAAAGACAGTAATAAAATGGGGACAAAGCACTACATTGGTAAACATTTTTTGTCTGGAAAAAGTGCGAAGATCTGAAAAATAATAGTTCAGCTGATCGAGTGATTTTTTTTTCTTTTTGCTTCTTCTTTCTTTCCATGTATTCAGTAATATATTATTTACATTAGGAGAAAACAAGCAAGAAAATTAGTAGTGATAGTGGGGATAAATGAATTAATTTGACATAAGGAGAATGGAAAGGTGAATATCAGGAAGATTGAGGAGAGTGAAAGATAACAGTCTAATGAGAAAGATTGTCAGTGTGTTGCTGAGATATGACAATGATGAGTTAAGACAGAGAGCCAGAATCATGAATGGTATGCTAGCATGTAGTGCAGTTTGTGAATGATTGGCATGTATCTGAGGAAAGAATAGATTTATACAGATGTGATGGACTGCATTTGATCGCAAAAGATCAAATGCAGTCCATCGCACAAGCAAAAGATCGGAAGTAAGATATGAAGTGAATGATCAGGACAGTGGTACTGAAAAGACAGACATGCTTAGCAATGAAAACAGTAGTAGTGTGAGAGATAAAGAAAGAACAGGATTGCAAGAGAAACAGCAAAACAGGGAGGAGCCCAGGAGAACAAGAAAACATGGCATAGGAAAAGTGGATATAGAAAGTAGTAATGAGTTTCACCAGCCAGGTTGCCCGAGTGGTTAGTGTATCTGCTCTCCAACCAAAAGGCTGTGGATTTGAATTCTGCTGTGGGAATGGATGTTTGTGATTGTCTATGAAAATAATAGTGGTGGTGGTGGGCAATAGGTGGTGTTAGTGGATTGAGTGGTGGAGACAGAGAGTTGTGGAGTAGGTGCCCTCTCTCGATGAGTCTTTGGACTCCCTGGAGGTGTCAGGTAATGATAATAATTTATGTATGGAGATGATAGGCATAGAAATGGGAAGTTGAGACTGAGAAGATATATGTGATAAATGATGGTAAAGGTGACTGGGCAAGGGCACTGTGGTGGGAAAAGCACAGCTAACAGGTGGCTTGGGTAGGATTGGTCATAGACCTAAAAGAGAACTGTTGTGTTTATTTATAAATGCCAGGAGTATCAGAAATAAGGGAGATGAAATAATTTCACTGATTGAGTTTATTTGTCCCAAAATCATTGGAATAAGCGAAACATGAATGAAGATGATATCCTAACAGGAATAGAAATGGAAAGGTACAGCATTTTTTTGTAAGGATACAAAAAAATGCTGCTGATGATAACAAGGGAATTAAGTCCACATAAGGTAGACATGAAAGGGAGAAAATAGTGGTAATTGTTATGAGGCAGTGTAGTGTGAGGTGGAAGTTGACAGGAAGGCATATTTAGTTGGATGTTGCTATAGGACAGGGAATGGCGATGAAGAAATGTATAACCAACTTGGGTTAGTGAACAAAGGAAGGGTGATTATTATGGGCAATTTTAATTATGGGGTATAGATTGAAATGAAGAGCATTTGGCTTTTAGGAAAATGAATTTCTTGAGAGACAACTATCTCAGGCAACTTGTAAAGAAGGCCACATGAGAATCAAGAATTTTAGATCTAATAATTTCATCAGAGGATGTGATAGTGACAGGGGTTTCACACTTTCCTCCAGTTGGTGAGAGTGATCATGAAGTGATCACCTTGGTTGTGGCTAGCCATATGCAGACTTCTGTGAGGATAGGATATATATGTGGAAGTACAAGGCTGGTGATTATGACATGCTTAGGGGGACAACTTGGAGCTATATCAGGGAATGAGGAATTGAGTAATAAGGAAATAAATCGTGCTTGGGAACTGATAAAGAAATACATAACAGCATCAGTGTGTGAATATATTCCAAAGGTCAAAAGGCTGAATCTGGTTGGTGTGAAATAGATGAATAAAGAGAATATGCATGCAATCTGGAAGAAGATAATACTGTGTAGACAAATAATGTACAAGACAAATAATGGTAATAATCTGTTACATGAAATGTACAAAGAACAGGCCAATGAGAGTGACTTAGTAAGGACAACAAATTTCAGTATGAGAAATTCCAACAAATTTCAGAAATTAACAAATCAGGTGAAGAAAAGCCCTAGAGAATTTTTTAGATATGTGGCAAATAGAAGGAAGAATGATTATAGTAAGATGATGTTAATGGATGAAAATGGTAGAATGGTAACTGTTGCAGAATTCAGTGATCAATTTATAAGGGGTTTTCATCCTAATCAGGGTGAAATCATGAGAAACTTAAGTGTAGAAGACATAGGAGAGGATGGCATAATTGTGAGAAATCAGGAGGTATATGAGGAAATAAATAAACTTGATGACATATCACCACATGCCTTAAGGGAATGTGTCCAAGGAATTGGCATGTCTGTTTAATAAAACTTACAATAGCACAGGTTCCAATGGAGTGGAAAGAAGGTAAAATTGTTCCACTGCTTAAAGGTGGTGATAATGCTCTAGTTTCAAATTATAGGCCAATCTATATATCTGGAATTTTGGTGAAGGTACTGGAGAGATTGGTAACAAGTAGGATGCAGAAATGGGTTCATAACAGCAATTCTGTATGGAGACTCGTTAGTACGAGGTGTGTTAGTAGAGGATTTGACAAAATCATACCAACCTGGTGCGACCATAAAGGACGTAACTGCGTCTATTAGAGAGCAAAAGGAAAGGGTGAAAGAAATGATTGTTGTGGCAGGTACGAATGATTTGAAAGGAGATAAAATGGAAATGATAGAAGACCTGAATGAATTGTTTGAGGTAGCAAAAGAAAAGAGTGAGAGAGTTAGAATGATTAGTCTTTTGCCACGGTATGACAGTGAAATGTTTAAAAGGAGGGCTATAATTGCAAATGACTTTATGTGTGGGTTATGTATGACGAGTGGTGTGGAATTTGTGGATGTGTGGAGTGAGTTTGATGGGCGAAAGGATCTATATAAGATGGATGGCTTGCATTTGAATGGTTACGGTGTAAGAAGACTTGAGAAAGTGTTGCTGAATGTAGTGGATGTGCAAATTCAGGGAAACTAGATTTGTTAAGGGGGGGGGAGTAGAGATACAGTCCTTATGGAGGCAGTTGAATGTAAGAATGAACATAATATGCCAGAGCAAATAAGGACAACAATTCTGAGTGGGATAGTTAATATAAGGCATCAAGGTAGGGTTGGGGCTAATGGGGGTCTTAAATTCATGTACACTAATACTAGGAGTATTAGGAACAAGAAGGAAGAGTTTTTGGCCATGGTTGGCACTTCCAGACCACAGGTTATAGGTATTAGTGAAACATGGCTGACTGTAGATGATATAACTAGTGGGATTGAATGTGATGGGTATAGTGTGTTCAGGAATGACAGAGAGAATAAAATGGGGGGAGGAGTATTGTTGATGATAGCTGATGAGCTCCAGCCAAGGAGAATAGAAGTTGAATTGCAGGATAGAGAAAAGAGCACATTTGAGGCCATTTGGTGTGAGATTGTGGCTAGCAGAACTAAATATACAATTGGGTGCTGCTATAGACCAGGTGATGGAAAAGATGGTGGTGACAGTATGCACAAGCAAATAGAAGAAATGGCTGGAAGGAGGGTGATTATTATGGGAGATTTCAACTATGGTCGCATTGATTGGAGTGAGGAGAGGACACACGGGAGGAAGGAACTGGATTTTATGCGGTTATTAAGGGATAACTATCTGCAACAGCATGTAATGGAAAATACTAGGGGTCAGAGAGTACTTGACCTAGTAATTACATCTGAGGATTTGGCTGTAACAAATATGACTACATTGCCACCAATCGGTGAGAGTGATCATAGGGTCTTAACTTGGGAGGTGGCTAAAGGTGTAGAATTTTCAATTAAGACAGGGTACATGTGGAATTATCGGGCTGGAAAGTATGACAAGCTTAGGAGTTTGATTGGTTCAGTGCCATGGCATGTACAACTGCAAGGACTAGAAGTTGATAGTGCATGGGAGGTAGTTAAGAAGTGCTTGCAAGAAGCAATGGCTGACTGTATACCTAGAGTCCGAATAATAAATCAAGTAGGGGTTAGATGGATGAATAACACCATTAAGCTTGAGTTGCAAAAAAAGAAACAACTATGGAGGGAATTTAAGGAGAAGGGTGACCGGCAGGCACATGAACGGTATAAAGCACAGGCCAGAAGGGTGACGAGTGTGGTAAGAAAAGCAAAAAAGGATTACGAAAGAACATTGGCCATGCAGGCTAAAGAGAATCCTAAACAGTTTTTTAGATATGTAGCAAGTAAAAGGAAAAATGTACATGGCAGATTGATTTTAAAGAATGCCGATGGTAGGGAGGTAACTGAATCAGTTGAGATAGTTGAGTTACTGAGTGAGCACTTTGCAAAAGTATATCATCCAGGTGGTGACATTGCAGAAACGAATAAACCAGTAGATTATACGGGAATTGTGGTTAATGAAGTGGAGGTGAGTAGTCTATTGCGTAACCTCAATGTCAATACATCTGTGGGATTGGATGGTATACCAGCTCGTGTTGTACGAGAAGCAACTAAAGAATTGTCAGTACCCTTGACCATTTTGTTTAAATTGAGTCTCGGGTCTGGGTTAGTCCCGAGCGGGTGGAAAGAGGGGAAAATAGTTCCACTGCATAAAGGTGGTTCCAAGACTGCTGTAGTAAATTACCGACCGATTAGCATATCAGGAATCATTGTCAAGGTCTTAGAGAAAATAGTCAAGAGGAAAATACAAGATTGGATAGAAGAAAATGGGATACTGTATCGGGGACAGCATGGTTTTGTGAAGGGTAGGTCATGCCTTAGTAACTTGCTCACGTATTATAACACAGTGACGGCTGAACTGGATAAGGGTAATGGGTTTACGGTGATTCTACTGGACCTTGCCAAGGCCTTTGACAAGATTCCACATGGAATTCTAATCAGTAAATTGCAGCATATGGGAATGGACATAGGGTTGGTGAGATGGGTAGGAGGGTGGTTGACGGAGAGATATCAGAGAGTGGTTTACTCGGGAGTAGAGTCCACAAGACGGCCTGTGACTAGTGGTGTGCCACAAGGATCTGTTCTTGGACCACTGCTGTTTAATTTGTTCATAAATGATATAGGAAACGATCTGAGAGGAACAATTCATTTGTTTGCGGATGATGCGAAGTTGGGTAGGGCAATAGTGAATGCAGATGACGTCAAAATTTTGCAGGATGATTTGGATAGATTGGAGGTCTGGGCTAAGGAGAATGGATGTCAGTTTAATGTGGCAAAATGTAAGGTTATGCATTTTGGGGTGAAAAGATTGGAGGCAGTTTACTGCATTGGTGGAACCGTGCTCCAGGAAATTGATGAGGCACGAGATTTAGGAGTGTTGGTAGATAAGGAATTGAAATTTAGGGGACACATTGCAAAAGTGACCAAAACAGCTCATCAAATCACTTGGTTGCTGAAGAATACGATGACAAGCAGAGACAAGCAGGTTATTGTTCCTCTGTATCGAGCCTTGATAAGACCCCATCTAGACTACTGTGCTCAGATTTGGTCACCTAGGTTTCTTCTTGATGGGGAGGAGGTGGAGAGGATCCAGAGGCGAGTGACCAAGATGATAGCAGGTCTGTGGAATGAACCGTATGAGAACAGGTTGAGGATTTGTGGGTTGCAAAAATTGGTTGATAGGCGGAGGAGGGGAGATATGATTGAGACATTCAAATTACTGAAGGGTTTCTATAAAATTGATTCAGAAGATATTTTTGAGAACAGGGCTGGTTGTGGGAGGACTAGGGGACATCCATGGAAACTGGGCAAAAGTGTGGTTAGTAAAGGTGTTAGAGCTGGGTTCTTTACTTTTAGAGTAGTGAATAAGTGGAATGCGCTCCCTGAGTCTGTGGTCGATGCTGTGACAGTGAATGAGTTTAAGGCGAGGTATGATAGATACTGTATGAATGTCAAATAGTTGTGATGAATATGATTTGGGGCCTCCCTCGATGAGTCCAATGACTCCCTGGAGTTGCCCGTAATAATAGTAATAATAGTAATAATAATTCTCTGTGGTTATCTGCATGTGTTTGTTAAAGGAAGATCATGTTTCACTAACTTACTTATGTACTATAACAAGGTAACAGATACTTTGGAGATGGGGGGGGATGCATACACAGTACTTGAATTTGTGTTGTACAGAAATGTACTTGAATTTTGCAAAAGCTTTTGATAGACTGCCACACGACAGGCTGGTAAATAAATTGAAACAGAGGGTGCTGGATCAGTGACTGGCTGTCAGATAGGTATCAAAAATTGTATATGGGGTTGCAGTATCCCAACAGAGGAAGGTCACTAGTGTATGCAGGGATTAGTTTTGGGACCATTCTTGTTCAATTTGTATGTTAATGATATTGGGATGGGTATAACTAGTGATATGCAGCTGTTTGCAGACGATGCAAAATTGGGGAGAGCAATGCAGAGTCAATCAGATGTTATGGTCTTACTGGAGGACTTGAATGGATTGAATGAATGGGAAGGTAAATGGAACTATCCATTCAGTGTTGCAAAGTATAAGGTTATGATGACCAATCTTGAGATTTGGTCATCAACGATGGGATGCAAAGTATACACTTGGTTGGGAAACTAAAGGAAGTGGAGGAGATGAGAGATTAAGATGTGATGGTGGACAAGGACCTGAAATTCAGGAGCCATATTACATAAGTTGTGAAGTTATCACATTGGATAATGCCAGTGATGTGGAGGACCCTGACATACAGAAATAGAGAAGTTATGGTGCCATTGTATAAGGCCTTGATCAGGCCTCATATGGATTATTGTGCACAGATTTGGTTATCAGGATTTCATGGTGAGGAAGATATGTTGGAAAGGGTCCAGAGAAGATTCACAAAGGTGGTCAGTGGTCTTTGGAACATCAACTATGAGGACAGATTGAGAAAATGCAAGTTGCAAAGCCACACTAATAGGAGAAAGAAGCGGGGGATATCATTGAGACATCTAAACTAGTCAGGGGTTATCAGGTTGACATTGAAGAAATTTTTCAGAGAATGGGAAGGGGGGGGGGAGAGTAGAACAAGAGGCCAGCTCTGGAAACTGTATAAGGAGGATGTGAGCAGAGGAGTGAGGAAAAAAAGTAAAGCATTCAGGCAATACATTATACTGGTGAGTATAATGTATTGCCTGAGTGTGTTGTTAATGTAGGCACATTAAATCCGTTTAAAGCACAGTTTGATGAGTATTGTGTGTAATAGTGTGTACTTCCCATGATGAGTCTCTGACTCCATGGAGGTCAGATAATAATAATAATAAAGATCTGCTTTTTTTTTTACCTACAGTTTAGGGTGGTACTGCTTGCCCATTCTGAAAGTGAAATACTTCATTAACACTCTACAGCTCATTCTGAAAGCACTGAGATCCACACAGTTTTGACATCCTAATCCAATATTTCTTCAAGTTTTCTCTACCTCTATTTGGGGATACTTATCATAAAGGTCCTACAGCAGAGATTATTTTCACCTCACTATAGTGTGTTATATAATCTTAGTTGGCAGATTCGAAATACTGGTATACTTGTAACTCAATTGTTTTTGTTATAATACTTATAACTTATTATAATTTATTATAATTATATAACAGTTATTGCACCTGTAACTTATCTTATATTGGTGAAACTGGATGTAAAATACATATCTGTAAAAAAGAACAAACAACACATTAAATTTAAACATTTTTTGTGGAGCAGGTCTCTCAGATCATGCTCTTAACACCCTACACCAAATTGATTGGAAAAACTTGGTATGAATGCAAATTTAAAGAGGCCTGTGAAATTTTCATTAACCATCCTAATCTTAACAATAATGGTGGCATAAAAATCCCAAGAATTTGGATGACACACCTTCAACCCACTTAGTTCTTCAAGTTTTCTAGCAAACCCTAAGTTTAGGACTAAGCAATTATTTCAGCTTTTATTGGCCACCATCCAGACAGGGGGCCATCCCTGGAAAGTACAAAAGGAAGCTGTGAGCAAGAGGGTAAGGAGTGGTTTCTTTGCGTGGAGGATGGTGGAACCATGGAATACATTGCCTGCTAGAGTGGTGGGAGCAAGAACGGTCAATGAGTTCAAGGAGTGGTATGATAGACTTTGTGTTTCCTATGAAGGACCTCCCACGATGAGTCTCTTGACTCCATGGAGGCCTGAATAATAATAATAATTTATATGTGAACATGTTGCATTCTCACTTAATTTATTTTTATAACTAAATAGATAATAATAATATCAGGACTCTAGCCTTGATGTAGTAAATTTTTTTTTTTTTTTCACCAGAGATCAGGTGAAAATAGTTTTAACGGCTGACCAAATCAGTATAAATTTAGCACACCATGCAGATTGTAGTGCAGCTTGTTTCTATGTGTATACTCCAGATGATGACCTTAATGTAAAGGTCAAAACATCAAGTGATTATTTTGGTTTATATTATGCTGAAGTTTTACTCTAACATGGTAGTTGTTTCCATAATTTTATAATGAAAAAAAATAGCTAATTTCAACAGTATTTACAGAAGTGTGGCTAAATGCATGTTCATCTCTGTCATTAGATTTCTACATCTCAAAAGAAACCTGCTAGGGGATGATTGTTTTGAGCATTGTTCTGGTGTCAATCACCTGTTTTCTGAAATATAAGGGATATTCACATCAAACTACATTTCTTTCTTTAGGATTTCTATTTCTACTTTATATGTAAAGTATATATATATAAAAGTTGAGGTTTTATATTTCGTTTCTTTGTACAATATGTATGGAAGCTGGATAAAAATTCTTGCAAATGAGGCTTGAGGTTAGGAAATGATAAAAGATGGTAATGACAATAAGATGATTTACCATTAATTACTGAGACCAACAAGGTTTATGATGTGTTTACCTTGAACTAATGAAAGCCTCAATTAAGGTTTAAACCAATCTGGGTAGTGGCCCTTTCCATAATGCATAGCATTATACTCGTCCAAAAAGATGTGTGCTTTGCATTATGGGATACTAAAGGCAACTGATGTAAAGACATCAGCCTCTGTATACAAGTAGTTTAGTCATGCAAACTTTGTTTGCTTACACTTGGATAAAGGATTAAACAAGAATATAATTTCTTGTCAAGTTTAATGGTTTTTTCACTTGCCAAGTGAAAAAACCATCTACACGTAAGGTGTTGTGACTGTCGTTTCTATCTGCTGCTATGCTCTTAGCTATCATTGTTGTGTGTGGTAGATTAAATTATAAATGTATAATGCACCTGAATTCAACAAATGAGCAATTTTAGGGTTTGTATTATGGCATTACCTACTGGCAAATTCAGTTCACTATATCAAATGCTGTGAACATGTGACTTATCTATAGTTCTGAGTAGTACATCATTTTATTATACCAGTGTTTGCTGTAGTGAGTATCTACTTGTATAAGCCATGGGGACCAAACATTAAACACATGCCTATGTAACACAAACATATGAAGGAGTAGCTGAATATAGACTTTTGCTACGATCATTCCATAAAAAATATTAGTAGGGACTGGGCATAAACTGAAGGGGAGAGCCCTTTGAAATCCTATCCTGTGAATATGCCATTCTTAGTCACCAGCGTGTTACTTATACCAATAATTTCTATTCAGACTAAGGCAGCCAGTGGTATAAACTTACTTTAATTTCGATACTTCTAGATTTTTAATTTATGAACAGCCATTTCCCCTACCGTAATTATTCTGATGTATCAATATACAGCTGTATTCCACCAGCTCTCTCCATGAAAAAAATTAATCATAACAATTTCTGTTGCTACTCTCCCAAGTCAAATCTTATCTTTCCATCATGTACTGGATGACTTGCAAATTTGTATTTTTTCTCTAGTCTCTGCATTCTGTACATTGAGTCAGTTTCCCCCTCTCACCTGTCTTCCCACCTCATACACTGTGATAGGATTTCATCCTTCTAGATAGTCTGATGTTCACACACAAAACAACTAAACTGGCTAGAGAGTATATGCAGTTAACAAACATAATATATTGGCCTTGTGGCCATTGTTGCCTCAAGTGTAATCCACCCTTTAATACCACTATTCACTATTTTACTTCCACATCCATCATTACCACATATTTCATTTCATTTTCCATTCACAAAGCAGTCTCTCATATCCCTTTATTCTCTACTCTTTTGCCCTTTTCTTTCTACCTCTGTAGTTTTATCATTCCATGAGCTGTTCATCCTCTCACTCAACAGCAGCTTTCCCATATGCTTAAAATGACACTGTCAAATGCATTCTTATAAAACTCCATTTTATTCTCAGGCTCATTACATATATGTATAAATTGCAGACTCATACCTTCACATATTCTGGTCATTGTGCAATTGATCATACCTGCACTTCTCTTTTGTCATATTGCAACTTGATATTGGCTCTGTCCTGTCAGAAATAAAGAAGAATCAGAGTGGTTATATTTATTGTAAACCAGCTGGGATTTTTCAGTTACTGAACCCTCCCTTCCACATCTACCTGTTCTATGAAATCCCTTATTATGTTCCAAAAAGGGAAACTTTGATAATCA
Source organism: Typopeltis vanoorti (assembly GCF_054136105.1). Taxonomy (NCBI): domain Eukaryota; kingdom Metazoa; phylum Arthropoda; class Arachnida; order Uropygi; family Thelyphonidae; genus Typopeltis; species Typopeltis vanoorti. The sequence goes on along the minus strand of NC_143564.1, from coordinate 24,849,048 downwards.
CTGTACACAAGTCATTAGGAAAACTACAATTAATTTTATAGGTTTTCTGTTATTAACTAATGATGTAAAAATGTATAGTTATCTGTTGTATATAATTTCTCACCAGAATTTTAGTAATCAATTTGATTAAAATTCATTTTTCTCTAGGCAGCTCTTCAATTACTTGATGAAGCAGCATCGCGTGGTCATTGGTTGCTTCTACAAAATTGCCATTTGCTGGTTCGTTGGCTTCAAGAATTAGAGAATTACTCAGAGAAAATTACCAAGCCTCATCCTGACTTTCGACTGTGGCTAACAACTGATCCTGTTGAAAATTTTCCTATTGGAATTCTTCAAAGATCTCTCAAGGTATTCTTGATGTCACTCTTAGAAAGATAACTCCAAAATCTTTTATACCTTGAAAAAGAAATGCAGGCATCAATTTACAGGGTTATTAAGACCCAACTGATTACAAATCAAATGCATATATAATAAGTTAATTGAGATGTGACCTTTTATTATCCCACTTTTTTTTAACTTAAATATAATTATGAAAAGTTATTCTGTTGTTCAGCATTGTTAAGTTTTACAATTTGAACATTGAATATTTACAAAAATGCTACAGAGATACTCTGAGTTACATGACATGTGATTATTCCAAGAGCTGAGTACCTGAGTTATCAGGGTCTTATACAATGGAATGATAACTCTTTTATCTCTTCAGGTCAGCATCCTTCTCAGTATTGCAGCAATCCTCTGTGTTACCTTCACCACCTTTGTAATATGCTTCCTGAATTTCAGTTTTCTATCAATCATCACCCCCAGATCTCTTGTCTCCTCTACATCCAGTCCCACAGCTTTACTGGTATCCAGAGTACTCAGTACTTGGAACACACTCTCCTGTTACACCTCTAAACCCTGAACCTGCCCTATCCCTCTAGTATTAAAATATTCTTCTCCAGGATGAAATATTCCAATAAAGTGCTCATTGAACAACTCCATTCTCTTCATCAGTCACTCTATTCTCATTTTAATCCCCCAATGTCATTCCTCCACAATCATTTCTGCTCCTACTGGCCACATAGCTAAAAAATTCCCTAGGATTTTCTTTGGATCTTAGTGCCAACCTCTTCTCATATTCCAGTTGTGCCATCCTCACTATCACTGGTCACTCTCCTGGCCTGCGTCTTATATTCTTTGTGTATATCTGCCCTCCACCTCTCTCCTTATATCTCTTCCATAATCTCTTTTTCAACTGCAGTTCCTGTTTGCTATTGTTTGTTATCCACTTTACACCAAATTGTGTCTGCTTCTTCACTCGTGGAATACACCTTACTATTGCTGCTAACAAATATCCTTTCACAATTTCCCAAGCACTAATAATATCCTGGCCTTCCAATTCTGCCCTCCATGGAGCTGCTCCTAGTTGATACCTAAGACTATTATAATCACCTGCCTTATAATTCCACATACGTTCCCTTTTCTTTGATACACCTTCATGTCTATTCATCTTCCAAGTCAAAACTACATGGTCACTCTCTCCAACTGGTGAGAGAGATATCATCTCACTTATTATCAGCTCTTCTGATGGTATGACCAAATCCAAAACTCTTGAACCTCTTGTTCCCTCTATTACATGTTGCTTATCAAGAATTCTAGAAATTCCATCCCCTTATTACTACATGCATTTTTGTCTTCCCAACTTATACTGTAGTTAAAATCTCCCATAACAATCAGTCTTCTTGCACTTGCCAAGCTCAACTGCCTAAACATCTCCTGCTCCCCACCCTCTGTGCTCCCTGGTTTATAGCAATATCCCACTAAATATTCTGTCTGGCCACTTCTGCCTTACACCATATGCTTTCAAAACCATCAGTGTCACTGCCTTCCAAAGCCTCCACTCTTAGAGGATATAAGTCATCACTTATCATAAGCAGTACTCCACCACCACGTTTTCCTTTCCTATCCTGCCGATAAACACTATACCCTGCGACTTCAATTCCTGTTATTATATCATCCTCTGTCAACTTTGTCTCAGAGATCCCAATATTCATTCTTACTAAATTTTGTTCAGTACTAACTTTTATGTCATCTATTTTGTAGCATTGTACCAGAAATGACATTTTTTTTTAGACCAAAGAGAATATTATAATGCATGTGAATTAATGCCTAAATTATTTGAAATAAGAGGGATAAGTTTATGGCATTGGCCAGCATGATGAGGCAAAAAAATAAATTGACATTGATGAGGCTGAATTGATAGATGAAAACGAGAGGGATAGAATGTTTAAGGATATTGTGTTTTCAGAGAGAGCAGGATGAAGCATTTGCTGATGACAACAAAAGAGTTACATTTTCTTAATGATTGTGATTAGAAGTTCAGCAAAAAAAAAAAAAAAAGCAGCAGCAAGATCAGGGGATTCTGAATGAACATTCTGAGGCTGTGGGAACAAAGTACATGTAGATGACAATATTATTATTACTGTTAGTAGCAGATCTCCATGCAGTCAAAAAACTTATTGCAGGAGGAGGACCCCACCGAATATACAAAGTTCATGAAACTCTGCTTTATACTCATTCAGTGTTTCAGAACTCACCACACTCTCAGGCCATGCATTTCACTTACCAGTCACTTTCCATGCAAGAAATCTGCTTCTCATAGCCTCCATATACTGTTTTCAAAAATGGAACTGTGTTGTAGCTCATTCTCTATCCATTCTATTAAAAGCTAATTTCCCACATTCTGCAGACTGCAAGCCACTTTAGTCAACCTTCTCTAGACCTTTATAATATATTATCATTCCCTTAAAAACAAAATAATCCATATAAGGTTCCATTGTATAAGGCGTGACGAAGCTCTTATACAGTGAAAAGGAACCATAATCTCTTTACTTCTGCATATAAAGGCACTCCTGATTACTGCCATAATCCAATGTGATGACTTCACAATTTGTGCATGGTGATTCCTAAATTCAGGTTCCTCTCTACCACTACATCAGTCTCTCGTCTTTACCACCTCGTTCAAAATTTCTCCACCAATTTTATACTTTGCATCCCACCCTTGTCTACCAAATTCAAAACCTTACACTCTGCACACTGAACTGGTGGCAGCTCAACTTACTTGCTTTGCTCATTTATACAGCTATTCAGATCCTCCTGCAGAACCACATTTGCTTGATTCCTCATTGTTTTTTCCTCATTTCTCCAACTTAGCATCATCTATAAACAACTGCATATCTTCGGTTAAACCTATTCCAGTATCATTAATATACAAGTTGAACAATAATAGTACCCAAAAGAGAGCCCTGCAATGCACCACTAGTGACTTTTCTCTTTTAGATACAGCACTACTATACACAACTTCTGATAACTGTCTGAAAGCCAACACTTTTCCAGCTCGCTTATCTAGTATCCAGTCCCAACATTTCCAGTTTAGTTACCAACTTATGCGATAGGCTATCATAGACCTTTGCAAAATCAAAGTATAACTCTATATATGCAATCACCATTATCTATTGCATTCATCACCTTGTTGTAGCACACAAGTAAATTGGTAACATGACATTCCTAACAAACCTTACTACACAGATTGGCCTATAATTTGTAGCTCAGTCTTATTACCACCTTTGTGAAAGAACAATTTTACCCTCTTTCTACTGCTCTGGGCTTGTGCTGTTAAATAGATATAGCAAAGCTGCTGTTAACTACCTGAAAGCATTCCCTTAAGGCATGTATAATATGTCATGAAGTCTTATTGACATCCAGTTTATTTAATCCCTCGCATACCTCTTACTTTTACACACACACACACACACACACACACGCAGTTCATCCCATTTTTTCCTCTATACCAAAGCATTTCATGATGCCACATTTATGAGGATGAAAAAGCCTGATTAATTGCTGACTAAATATATCTGCTGAAACAGTTACCAATCAACCATTTTTAGCTGTCTCCATCTTATCATAATCATTTTTCTTCTATTTGACACTGTTGGATCCTTCTTCTTGTCAATCTTTACTTTGGATCCGACATGTTAGTCACTATGATGTTCTTAAACAAAATAATAAGTTGCTAGTTGGTTTCTAATTCAAATATAGAGAAAATTTATATTTAAAGACTGCGCCACTCTATATCTGAATTAGTTCAAGAATTGAAGAAAAATCAACCTTCAACTATTTCTCCTTAAAATATATACTGGCCAAGTATATTTAACTTATTTATCACTCCCGCTTTGGTTCGAATATTTTATGAATGGTGCAGTAAAAGAGATTCAGGCAAAATACAACTTTTGATTAACAAAAACAAACATTTAATTTTAGAATCACAAATTTTACATTTAAGATCAAAACACTAAATAAGTTATTATAAACACTTCAGCCTTTCTGATAATACTGTCATACAAACTCAGATAATGGTAAATCTGTTATCTCTAATACAGTCTTCTCAGAGTTCCTTAAGTTCCAAATACAATAAAATCTGCACTAACACCTCTTTACAAGTAAAGAGACTTTTAAATTTACACTTCAGCTAATCTTCAGAATAATTACTGTTAATATAAGGAAATTCTATAATATATATTATATATATATATTGTTTTATAAAAAAACTGAATGACTGAACCGAGATTTAAGTAAAAAGGTTTTAATATAAACACACTACTAGTTTCGGCCTATAACCTGTAACAGCCTTCTTCAGGTGACATTATAAAAGAAAAAACACTAAACATTAAGGGTTAAAAGACTATGAACAACATAGACAGTCTTTATACATAATTACACCAGGGTATTTGAGTTGATGATGACAAGGTTTTGGGTGGCTTATTAAGGAATGGATCTTTGGAAGTGGAGTGAACAAGGTTCTGATATTGTATTTTTTTAGAACTTTTGCTAATTTACATGAAACAGTACTTGTGTAAGGAATAGATATATTGCTTTTGAATCTATTTGTTTCTTCTGAGTAATGTCTAGGAGGATTAAGAAGGAATTTGTCAATGATTTTCTTGGAATATCCATTAACTTCGAAAGAAGTTTTCAGATGGTTTATTTCTGTAAGCAGTTCATTTGGATCATCAAGAAGAGAACGGGCTCTATGTCCCAAGGTGGAAATTATTCCAAGCTTATGAGGAGGGAAGTGATGGGACTGACTGTGCAGATATCTGTTGGTATGTGTGGGCTTTCTATATATCGATATTTTTAGTTTACCAGAAGAGCGAGTCAGTTTGACATCAAGAAAAGGCAAGGAATTATCCATTTCAAGCTCAGCAGTAAACTTAATACTTTGATGTCGGCTATTGAGATGTTCGAGGAAAACCATAAGGGATTCATATCCATGGCTCCAAATAATGAAGACATCATCCACATAACGTTTCCAAACTTTAGGTATTAAAATAAAGGAAGAGATAGCCTTGGTTTCAAAATCTTCTAAGTAAATATTTGCAAGAACAGGAGATAAAAGATTACCCATAACCAGTCCATGATTTTGTTTGTACATATTATCTTGAAATTTGAAGTAACCGGACCTGATGCAATGTGTAAGCAAGGCTAACATTTTTTTGGATAACTTGTCTTTGAGTAATGTTAGGACTTCATCTGTTGGGACATTAGTGAACAAAGAAGTTATGTCCAAGCTAGCCATGATGTCATTTTCATTCCAGTTACTTCAAATTTCAAGATAATATGTACAAACAAAATCATGGACTGGTTATGGGTAATCCTTTATCTCCTGTTCTTGCAAATATTTACTTAGAAGATTTTGAAACCAAGGCTATCTCTTCCTTTATTTTAACACCTAAAGTTTGGAAACATTATGTGGATGATGTCTTCATTGTTTGGAGCCATGGACATGATTCCCTTATGGTTTTCCTCGAACATTTCAATAGCCGACATCAAAGTATTAAGTTTACTGCTGAGCTTGAAACGGATAATTCCTTGCCTTTTCTTGATGTCAAACTGACTCGCTCTTCTGGTAAACTAAAAATATCGATATATAGAATGCCCACACATACCAACAGATATCTGCACAGTCAGTCCCATCACTTCCCTCCTCATAAGCTTGGAATAATTTCCACCTTGGGACATAGAGCCCGTTCTCTTCTTGATGATCCAAATGAACTGCTTACAGAAATAAACCATCTGAAAACTTCTTTCGAAGTTAATGGATATTCCAAGAAAATCATTGACAAATTCCTTCTTAATCCTCCTAAACATCACTCAGAAGAAACAAATAGATTCAAAAGCAATATATCTATTCCTTACATAAGTACTGTTTCACATGAATTAGCAAAAGTTCTAAAAAAATACAATATCAGAACCTTGTTCACTCCACTTCCAAAGATCCATTCCTTAATTAGCCACCCAAAACCTTGTCATCATCAACTCAAATATCCTGGTGTGTATAAAATATTATGTGACTGCGATATTCCTTATTTCGGGCAGACAGACAAATCTGTCGAAATGCGTATGGAAGAACACATGAGAGACATTACTTACAAGAGACAGCGAGCGAGTGCATTATCAAGTCATATCCTTTTCTCGGCTAATCCTAATGATGATAACCAAAGTCACAAAGTCTGCTGGGAAAAATCTACTAACATCTTCCATTGCAGTGACGAAATAGAGAGAAAAATTGTGGAATCTAGAGAAATCATCTTCAATCCTGTTCATCTAAATAACAACTTAAGCTACAACCTCCCAGATAGTCATTCAGCTGTAATCATGTACTGGCGTTCACGTGATGCAGCAAGCACGCACTCTCCCAACAATGCAACAAATGAAAGAACAGCTTCAAATACAACTACAATGTTTTCATGCTAATTATGTATAAAGACTGTCTATGTTGTTCATAGTCTTTTAACCCTCAATGTTTAATGTTTTTTCTTTTATAATGTCACCTGAAGAAGGCTGTTACAGGCCGAAACTAGTAGTGTGTTTATATTAAAACCTTTTTTACTTAAATTTCAGTTCTGTCATTCAATTTTTTCATAAAACTATGTATGTTAACCGAGTCAATGATCATTCTGTCATATATATATATATATATATGTGTGTGTGTGTGTGTGTGTGTGTGTGTGTGTGTGTGTGTGTGTGTGTGTGTGTGTGTGTATTCTGAGTGGTGATCAGATAACTAAAATTTTAAGTTATCCACTCATCAACTTATCCCAATTTTTGAACATACATTGTAAAGTTGAATTTTGTTTAATTTTTTTTATATTGTAAGTTAAATATTACCATATTATTAGTTAAGCATCATTATTAGATGTGTAAAAATAGATACTGCCAAAATGAAAATATACTGTTTGTAACAGGTTGTCATGGAGCCCCCAAGTGGACTGAAGTTGAATCTGCAGAATATCTTCCGCAAATTGCCCAACAGATCTTTGGTGACTTGTCCTCATAATTCTTTTTGCTCTATACTATATGTCTTGTCATTTTTCCATGCTGTAGTGTTAGAAAGACGAAAATATGGAAAATTAGGTTGGAATATTTGCTATGATTTTAACGAATCTGATTTTAACGTTTGTCTTCAAATATTAGAGATTTATTTAACCAGAGTGCATCATGCAAATGATCCGCGAATTCCATGGAAAACACTGAAATATTTAATTGGAGAGGTAACTGTTCTAATTTTTTAATATCTTACATAAACTATAATTTAGAGCATTTCTAAATGAAAATTACAAAAATAAAGATAAGATAACTAATGTAATAATCAAAAACATCATGAGTGTTATTTATTTATTTTGAACTTTTATATTTTGTAAAAAAAATGTTATTTTAATTAAATAACTGATTTTTAATACCAAAAATTCTTAAACATTTTTAGTAGATCCATGAATTTATTAATAATAAAATCTATGGAGTCTCACCTAAACTTGACTTGACGTGAAACTAGCAGATGTCACTGCTACTGTTTGTACCAACATTCATCACTATTTCAGAATTGTTAGCTGAGTTATTGACAAGTAATGCATTGTGACTATGCTGTGCCCTTTACAAATTCTGTGTCAAAAAGAACAACACACATCAAATTCTGCCTCCAGTTGGGAGAAATTCCTACAGAAACTTGAGCAGTTTTAAAAATTGCTGTGACAGAGAAAACAGGGAGCAGAACTGAAATATTCATCTGAATATGATTTCAAGTTCAAGACATGGAGTGATATCTGTTTATGAGACCAAGCATAGATACCAAATAAGAAGTTCAGTGACATCACCATAACGCACTATTTGCTGATTTCAAAACACAGAACATATAAATGTTCAGTAGCACAAATGATACATTGTCATAAGAGAATTACTCCAAAGGTGACAGCATGGAATAACAGGTAAAAAAATATCCAATCTACAGCTGTTTAATCACCCATCACATGTTCAGACTATCAACTGCAATCATTCACATAATCAAAAACATTATTATAATCCTTCACTATCTGTGAAGTCAGAAAATTACTTTAAGAATTATGTTATGTATATGATAAGCAATATCACTATCATAATAGTGAGAATATGTTAATAGCAAGGTCTAGAATACATAGTTGCCTGGAGTGCATTTGAGGGTAGAAGAGAACTGTATGGGAGTTGGACTGCATTTGAACATGGAAAAGTAGAGTTGCCAGGGTGGGTGATGGCAAAGGTGGCTGCTTTTGTGGTAATAGGCATGTGGAAAGATATAATGGAGTATGTAGAGAATAATAACACCATACATGTTCATTCAAAATCCCTTGATCTTGCTTCTGCTGCTTTTTTTTTTTTTTTTTTTTTGCTGAACTTATAATTACAATCATTCAGAAGAGGTAACTCTTGTTGTCATCAGCAAATGCTTCAATGTAGAAATAATCATTCAGTATTTCTACACTGAATAATTGTCAGTGTAGAAATACTGATAATGCATTGATATTGCTTTTCATAAATATCAGGAATAAAGGAAATTAATTCATAGCATAGATCGCCCTATCCTGCAAATACCAATAACCTCCAAAGATGATCAGAATTGGTAAAACATGTTTGACAAAAGTTGATTTCTTGACAAAAATAGAAGAATATGGTATATTTTGGTGGAATAGAAAAGGTAAGTTGGGATGGTGGCGTGTTACTTATGGAATGTAATGAATTGTGTCCTCTCAATAGTGATTTTGAAGGAAATGGTAATAACAGATTTGAAAGTGTATTGTGTGAAGTGGAGGTGGGGCAGACAGTATATTGCTATAAGTCAGGGAACACAGAGTGTGATAAGCAGGAAATGTTTAGGAAAATAAGTTTGGGAGGTGGATATTATTATTATTATTATTATTATTATTATTATTATTATTATTATTATTATTCAGGCCTCCATGGAGTCAAAAGACTCATCGCAGGAGGTCCTTCCTAGGAAACACAAAGTCTATCATACCACTCCTTAAACTCATTGACCGTTCTCACTCTCACCACTCTATCAGGCAATGCATTCCATGGTTCAACCACCCTCCATGCAAAGAAACCACTCCTCACCCTCTTGCTCACAGTTTCCTTTCATAACTTCCAAGGATGGCCCCTTGTCATCACTCCTTCCCACTGTTCAAACAAGCAAAAGAACTCCCCAGTGTCAACCCTGTAACCACCTCTCAACAGTTTAAAAGTCTCAATCATATCACCTGTCCTTCTTCTATCCACCAAACTCTGCAGTCCACATTCCCTCAGCCGATCCTCATAACTAACATTGTACAGTCTCCTGAAACCATCTTTGTTATCCACCTTTGTACCCTTTCCACAGTTAATTTATCCCCTTCAAATCCTGGGGACCAAATCTGTGAACAATAGTCTAAGTTTGGTCTGATCAGAGTCTTATACAACGGAATGATAACTCTTTTATCTCTCCTGGTCAGTGTCCTTCTCATTATTGCAGCAATCCTCTGTGTTACCTTCACTACCTTTGGAATATGTCCCCTAAATTTCAGGTTTCTATGAATCATCAACCCCAGATCTCGTCTCTCCTACTTACTCCAGTTTAACTCCTCCAATAGGAGTATGCAACATCCCATCGATGTGTTCCAAACCTCAAGACCTTACATTTTGCTGCATTAAACCGACACTCCCATTCATTTGCCCATCTATCTAGCTTATTCAAATCCTCTTGCAGGGCTACCATCTGCACTATTACTAATAACCCTTCGCAGCTTCGCATCATCCAAAAACAAATGAATATCCCCTTGCAATCCTTGAATATTGTTTAACCTTGATATAAAGGTTAAACAATATAGTTCCCAGTACTGAGCCCTGTGGAATCCCACTTGTAATCTTCTGCCTCTTTGATATTGCTCCACCATACACAACTCTCTGATACCTATCGGATAGCCAATCCTGAATCCAGTTGACCAATCTGGCATCCAGACCCATGTGCTACAACTTGAATATCAGCTTATCATGTGGCACCCTGTCAAATGCCTTTGCTTGGTCTAGGAAAATGGTAGTATATACCTTTCTATCATCTAATGCTCTTGTAACTTTATTATAAAAGGCTAGCATTAATATTGTAAAACAACAGCGCCCCTTCACAAATCCATGTTGACTCTCACAGATAACATTACCCTCATCTGCCCAATGCTGTATACGGTCACTCACTAATTTCTCCAAGTTCTTACTAACTACTGATGACACACAAACTGGCCTATAATTAGACACTTCCAGTCTGCTACCACCCTTATGCAATGGCACTATCTTACCTTCCTTTCATTCCATGGGCACCTTTCCCACAGCCAGACTTTCATTGAAAACCCAGGTTAAAGGCACTGTCAGTAGCACATTCTCTCAAAACTCATGGTGAAATACCATCCAGTCCCACAGCTTTACTGACATCCAGAGTACTCAGTATTTGGAACACACTCTCCTCCTGAACCTCTAAATTAGTGAGAGTTTCTGTACAGATTTATGCAGATTATTATTATTATTATTTGACACCTCCAGGGAGTCCAAAGACTCATCGAGGGAGGGTATCTGCTCTACAAGTCTGTCTCGACCATTCAATTCACCAACTGACTGTAACTACACCAACGCCATCTACCGCCGACGACTACCACTACTATTTCCACAGACAATCACAAACATCCATGCCCATGGCGGGATTCGAACCTGCAGCCCTTTTGCTGGAGAGCAGATATGCTAACCACTCGGCCAACCAGTCTGGCAATAAAGCAGATGAGGATAATATTATTTGTGAAGGTCAGCATTGATTTTTAAGAGAGGAGTGCTCTTATTTCAGTAATCTGGTTCCTATTTATGATAAACTAATGAGAGCAGTTGATGAGGGAAAGGCAAATACTGTTATTTTTTTTGTTTTGTTTTTATTTGTAAAAGGCATTTTACACGGTACCAAATGATTATTATTACTCCTGACACCTCCAAGGAGTTCGAAGACTCATTGCGGAAGGACACCTAGAACTGTCTCAACCACTACACCGAACCTCTACTACGAATCATCTCCATCAACCATCTACCGCCCTACCACCACCACAACTAGTATTTTTTGTCTGTAAATTGTGTGTGTTCTGAAGGGCCGATTTGTCTGTATGTGCGGGATGAAAAACCCAAGTTTTCGAGAGGAAAAACCCTGCTACCTCCGTATGAGATTGGCTAACTCGGCTTCGATTGAAAATCGTCCAGATAAAGATTCCTCCCGTCACGATGAGAATCGAACTTAGGCCTATTCCAGTCGAAGGGCGCAATGTACCGTCGTTCTTCCAATTGCGCTACGGAGGCTTAATGTGACGATAACTTGACATTTAAGTTGTAACACGTAGTATTAGATATCCTATCCATGACAGCTGTTAATGTTACTGGCCGCAGCACCCTAATTTCTACATTTATGTTCTCCTATGGAGTTATCTGATAGAAAAGTGAACAAGCCCCAGCAATCCAACAGCTGAAGGATAACATTCATGAAGAAATGAGGGTGCTGCAGCCGGAAGCATTAACAGCTGTCATGGAACATGTTGTAGAACCCATACACAGTATATAGGGTGATCTACCAACCTCTCGTGTATTGGCTCAACATAAAAAAAATATTAAAAAAAAATAATAATGAAAAAAGGCCCATCTTTATGAAGCTGAAAATGAAAGGCATTTAAGTGATGTGGTTTTTCATAACTAATAAAAAAAATCTCCAAGTTCTGTATTTCTTTATAACAAAAAAGAGAATAAAAACAATTAATAGATGAAAAAGTTATTAAATGTTTAAACCCCTTCATGACTTATGGACCACCCTATACATAATAAATTGAAAAACATAACCTCCCTTTAACAAATTCATGCAGATAATCCTAGAGAATGCTGTTGTCATCAACTTACTTGTGTCCCCTATCTCTCTCCAATACATCAACCATAACTCTAGGTATACAGATATCTATAGTATTTAGCCCCAGTGTTATCCTTACTTTTGCAAAGTGGAATAATTTTGCCTTCTTTTCATTCCCTTGGGACTTTTGCTGTTACAACACTTTTTTTAAACAGGTGAGACAAGATTGACACTAACTCCCTGGACCATTCCTCCTAAGATGTGATGATGTGTTATAAAGTCCTGTTGCTTTATTGATATCAAGCTTACTTAACACCTCATATGCTTCTTGCTAACTCACTGGTTAGCCATCTTTTCCCTTTCCTCGACACTTGAGATCTCATGATTTCACACTGATAAGAATGGAAGATCCTTATAAATTTTTCACTGAATACCTCAACTATATCCTCTGCAGCAGTTTTCATTTTCATCTATTAACATCATCATCTTACCATAATTATTTATCCTTCTACTTGCCACATATTAAAAAGAACTCTGAAATATTATTTTTATAGCTATTTAGCCAAATTTTGTTTAGGAGTGCTCCTTTTATGATGTCATTGGCTTTTTATTCAAATTTTAGGGCATTTCCAATGTTTTATATAGACAGATATATGAAGAATATATAAGAGGAATAATTCGGACATACCTTTGTAGGATGTTGCTGGCTGTCTTCTTATTCAGCGGCATCCTGGCATGTGGTGATATACATTCATCTGCTGTTAAAGGAAGGAAGTATGATTGAAAAGAAGGGGCAGAGAGATGTGGGAGAATTATTGGTGAGGCAAGGGATATGTGAACTTTTTAGGAGTGCCCCTTTTATGATGTCATTGGCTTTTTATTCAAATTTTAGGGCATTGCCAATGTTTTATATAGACAGATATATGAAGAATATACAAGAGGAATAATTCGGACATACCTTTGTAGGATGTTGCTGGCTGTCTTCTTATTCAGCGGCATCCTGGCATGTGGTGATATACATTCATCTGCTGTTAAAGGAAGGAAGTATGATTGAAAAGAAGGGGCAGAGAGATGTGGGAGAATTATTGGTGAGGCAAGGGATATGTGAACTTTTTGAAAAACCCAGGTTTTATATATATTATTAAATGTGGGTAGCAGATACTTCGGGAGGGGGATGAAAATAGAAATTTTTTGGGAAGGGGAAGGATATGATGGGATAAGATCAGAGGTTAGAGTAATGGGATGTGAGCCATTTTGATAGCATGTCCACTCCCCTCATGAGCTCCGAAGATGAAGCACTGTCGAGAGGACATCGCACGTCATCTTCAGCGCTCATGGGGGAAGTGGACAATAAGATCAGAGGTGGGAGTAACAGGCTGTTACTCCCACCTCTGATCTTATCCCATCATATCCTTCTCCTTTTCCAAAATTTATATTTTTACCCCCCTCCCAAAGTATCTGCTGCCCACCTTTAATAATATATAAAAAACCTGGGTTTTTCAAAAAGTTCACATATCCCTTACTTCACCGATAATTCTCCCACATCTCTCTACTCTCACATTTTCCAATCCCCTCTTCCTTTCATTCATACTTCCTTCCTTTAACAGCAGATGAATGTATATCGCCACATGTTGGGAATGCTGCTGAATAAGAAGACAGCCAGCAACATCCTACAAAGGATGTTGCTGGCTGTCTGAATTATTATATTCTTCATATATCTGTCTATATAAAACATCAGTAATGCATTAAAATTTGAGTAAAAAGCCAATGACATTATAAAAGGGGCACTCCTAAACAAAAATACTAAATAGCCATAAAAATAATATTTACTTATAGGAGTAACATGGGAATTTTCCCAGAAATAATACCTTTAAGAACTCTGAAATTTTTCTTGACCTCATTTGCTAATTTCTGTTCTTACCAACTGAAGGCACACAAGTCACCTTCTTTGTATGCTCTTTGTGCAAATGAATATTACCATTATTCAATTGTGCTTCTTCCAGATTTCATATAAATCTTTTCATTCATTCACTTCACACCTGTCTTATTCAGCCTTTTGACCTTAGGAATACATTCGACACTGATGTTACATATCTCTTTGTCAGTGTCCAAGCATTTATCTCCTTCTTGCTTAACTCCTTATTCCATGCTATAATTCCAAGCTGTCTCTAAAACTTTTCCTGTAATACTCGAATTCTAATGATAAGCAGAATTGGGATTTATATTAATAATATAAATTAGTATCATTGTTAATATTAATAATATTTAATTACCTCAAGGGCTCACTTTAGTGAGTATAGGAATGGCAAACCCAAGGTACTTGATGCTGGTCCGTTACTTCATGTAATATACAACTGTTATATATACCCCACTTCTGACAAAGGTCCTTTGTGTTTGTGGTGTAGTGGTTATTACCTCCGTCTAACATGCAGAAGGTCCCAGGTTCATTCCCTGGTAAGCACAGAATTTCTTTTTCACAGAGAGGAAAGATAGTGTGTGTGTTGCCTAGGTATGATAATGACAAACTGAGCAGAAGAGCGGTGATATTGAATGACATAATAGCTAGAATGTGTGACAAGAGAGGACTGGAATACTTGGAGTGCATTTGAGGACAGAGAGGAATTCTATGCAAGAGACCACTTACATTTGAATGAGGAAGGACGTATGCATCTGGAGAGATTGCTGTTCTGTAAAAGTCAGTGTGTCACAGGGAGGATGGCAGCAGGGGTGCCTCTTGTGGGAATGGGCACTTGGGAGAAGAGGGACGACATCAGGTAACACTGAGCCCAGTGGAGTCTAGAGAGGATAATGCTAGGTATAGAAACAATGGCATTTATATGCTATATACTAATGCCAGGAGTATCTGAAATAAAGGAGAGGAATTGGTGGCACAGATAGCATCAGCCTGGCCAAAAATTATTGGGATCACTGAGACGTGGTTGACAGAAGAGGATATAATAACAGGAATAGAAGTCGCCGGGTACAGCATTTTTCGGCAAGATAGGAAGGGAAAGCGTGGTGGTGGAGTACTGCTTATGATAAGTGATGACCTATGTCCTCTAAGAGTGGAGACCTTGGAAGGCAGTGACACTAATGATTTTGAAAGCATATGGTATGGCATATGAGGGTAATGTTATCTGTGAGAGTCAACATGGATTTGTGAAGGGGCACTCTTGTTTTAGCAATATTCTAGCCTTTTATAATAAAGTTACAAGAATAGTTGATGAGGGAAAGCCATATACATGTTATTTTCTTGGATTTAGCAATGGCATCTGACAGGGTGCCACATGATAAGCTGATATTTAAGATGCAGCATATGGGTCTGGATGTCAGATTGGTCTACTGGATTCAGGATTGGCTGTCCGATAGGTATCAGAGAGTTGTGTATGGTGGGGCAGTTTCAAGGAAGCAGAGGATTACAAGTAGGGTCTCACAGGGCTCAGTACTGGGACCTATATTGTTTAACCTTTATATACAATTGTCAGTGGATTGCAAGAGGATATTCAGTTGTTTGCAGATGATGCGAAGCTGGGAAGGATTATTAGTCATAGTGCAGATGCGGAAGCCCTGCAAGAGAATTTGAATATGCTATATAGCTGGGCAAATGAATGGGGGGGTGTCGGTTTAATGCATCAAAATGTAAGGTCTTGAGGTTTGGGAAACATCGATGGGACACTGCATACTCAATGGGAGGAGTTATACTGGAGGAAGTAGGGGAGACAAGAGATCTGTGGTTGATGATTGATAGAAACCTGAAATTTAGTGGAGATATTGCAAAGGTAACATAGAGGATTGCTGCAATAATGAGAAGGACACTGACCCGCAGAGATAAAACAGTTATCATTCCATTGTATAAGACCCTGATCAGAGCACACTTGGACTATTCAAATCCTGGGGACCAAATCCCATCTCAGATTTGGTCCCCAGGATTTGAAGGGGATAAATTAACTGTGGAAAGGGTACAAAGGTGGATAACAAAGATGGTTTCAGGACTGTACAATGATAGTTATGAGGATCGGTTGAGGGAATGTGGACTGCAGAGTTTGGTGGATAGAAGAAGGAGCAGAGGTGATATGATTGAGACTTTTAAACTGTTGAGAGGTGGTTACAGTGGTGACACTGGGGAGTTCTTTCGCTTGGTTTAACAGTAGGAAGGAGCGATAACAAGAGGCCATCCCTGGAAGTTACAAAAGGAAACTGTGAGCAAGAGGGTGAGGAGTGATTTCTTTGCATGGAGGGTTGTTGAACCATGGAATGCATTGCCTGATGGAGTGGTGAGAGCGAGAACGGTCAATGAGTTCAAGGAGTGGTATGATAGACTTTGTGTTTCTCAGGGGGGGGGGGGGGACCTCCCCTCGATGAGTCTTGATAAACTTTGTGTTTCTTAGGAAGGACCTCCCAGGATGAGTCTTTGTTTTCCATGGAGGCCTGAATAACAATAATATTATCTGTAGACTGGTCCCACCCCTTCTATCATTTATTCTTTCTTTTCTTTTTGTTCCTTCCTCCCAATGCTATTAGAGTATTAAGGGCTAGGGTGAATCTTTTCTATTTTGCTATTTCATTTCATCTTATGCAGTTGGACTAACCAGATATGGCAAATCAACTTTCATATTTGTGGGCAGCAGCAGCATACAGCATTACTGATCTTGAGGCTGAAGATGAATGATATCGGCAATGTTCAATACTGGATACCTATGGACATGGATAGAACTTCTTTAATGACCATTACTGCAATGAAGAAAGCACAGGATTGGAAACTACTGCATTCAACTTCCCCAGACCGACCACCATGACAAACACAACAAAAATAATGCCTCCCCCTCCCAGTTCCTGGCATCCCTTAAATGAGACAGGAGTGTTAAGAATTACCAGCTAAAACAGGAACAGGAACATGGAATGTTAGAACTGTGTTCGAAGCTGAAAAGCTGAGAAATGTTATTGAAAAAATGAGAAGACTTAAAATACAAATCTTATTGTCTGAGTGAAATAAGATGACCAGGCTCAGGTAAATGCTGCTCCAATGATATGACCCTATATTACTCTGGAAGCAGTAATAATACTCACTGACATGGAGTAGAAATATTAATAAATAAAGAAACATCCAAAAGTGTATTCAACTTTATTCCATACTCCAAGGGTCAAGCAATCAACATCATTATAGAAATATACACACCAACTGCAAACAAGGATGATGCAGAAATTGACCTTTTCTATTCTCAGCTGAAATAACTTCACATCAACATCATCCTGGGCAACTATTACGCAAAAGTAGGGAAAGGAGCATCTGGAGTCACATTTTGGACATAGGACAGTTTGGACTTGGAATAAGAAATGAGGAGATAGCTTAATACAATTTTGTCAAGAAGAAGACCTAATAATTACATATCAATCAATGTTTTAGAAGTAGCGTAATGAATTACACTACTTCTTATCCTAGTTACCTATCCTAGTGCTGACATTGGTTCAGACCATAATCCACTAGTAACAGAACTGAAATTGACACCAAAAAAAATGCAGAAAACAAAATAGATAAAAAATTAAATTTAAAAAAACTTAAATAATGCAAAAATAGAAAAAGAACTGAAATTAGAACTTAATAGAAAATTTACTTGGAACTCCAATGATGATGAACTAGAAGTGAATGAATGAATTATGGAAGAAACTAAAAGAAGAATTATTACAAATAAGTACAGAAATATTGGGTTATAGTTCATCTCACCATTGGAGTGAATGACTGCTGAAATCTTATCCCTTATGGACGAATGCAGACTGCATAAAGATAAAGATAGTACAAAATATAAAGGAATGCAGGCCAAGATAAAATCTAAAATAAAAGAAGCCAAAGAAAAATGTAATGAAAGTTTGGTTTCAGAAATGGCCTAGGAACAAATGAAGCACTTTTTTGCTCACATATCTTAGCTCAAAGATGCAGAGAACAACAAACTGACATTTATATTTGTTTTATTGATTTTGAAAAGGCTTTTGATAAGATCCAACATAATAAACTGAAACATTTTAGAACTAGGTCCAGATGATAAAGATGATGTTAGAATCATTTGGAATCTCTTCGGAGGCCAGACTGCATCTGTCCTAACAGACAACATCAAAACAAACAATATCGAAATTGAAAGGGGTGTGAGACAAGGATGTGTACTATCTCCACTTCTGTTTATCATCTATTCAGAAGTCTTATTTCTCAAGGCCGTAGAAGGAAGAAAGGAAGGAAGGTGTAATCATAAATGGCCAATTAATAAATAACTGACAATATGCAAATGATACTGCTTAATTGCAACAAATATTCAAGATCTTCAACCACTCCTAGAATGTGTCAACAAAGAAAGTACAGAAATGGGCTTAAATGCCGGCCTGGTTGGCCGAGTGGTTAGCGTATCTGCTCTCCAGCCAAAGGCTGCGGGTTCGACTCCCCCAGTGGGCATGGATGTTTGTGATTGTCTGTGAAAATACTAGTGGTGGTGGTGGTGGTGGACACTAGATGGTGTTGGTGTAGTTGTGGTTAGTTGTAGTTGGTGGATTGAGTTGTGGAGAGATAGAGTTGTAGAGTAGGTGCCCTCCCTCGATGAGTCTGTAGACTCCCTGGAGGTGTCACGTAATAATAATAATAATAATCACTTAAAAATTAACACCAAAAAAAACAAAACTTATAACAATAAGCAATAACCCTTCAATAACATCTGACTTAATTCTAAATGGAAATAAAATTGATTAGGATTGTGAAATGGTGATAAGATTAAGAATTTAAATTGCAAGATAGTCCTTTATAAACATGGATATTAAATGCAAATACAATAAAAAAACTGGAAGCCTTTGAAATGTGGATATTTAGAAGGATGTTCAAGATCCAAATGACAGAAAAGGTAAAGAATGAAGAGGTACTGAGAAGAATAAATAAAAATCGAGAATTAATTAATATTGTGAAAAGAAGAAAAACTGCCTTAGGACATCTAATGAGAAACCATAAATATAACATTCTCCAGGTAATACTAATTTTTAATTTTTAAAACCTGGATGAAGGAAAATATCATGGCTAGACAACATAAAAATCTGGACTAAACTGAACAGAGATTTTAATCAGAGTGAATAAAAACAAAAGTACAGGTGGTCACTGAACTTCGTTAGGAAACAGCACTGAAAAAGTTGAAGTGAAAAGGCTTCAAAGTTTCATTAGATAACAGTGAGAAAGGAGAGTAAATTTGCAAAAGGTGGTTGCTGAACTCTGTTAGAAATAAGTAGTTAAAGAAGAAAAATATTTAATGTTAAAAATTAATTATTATTAATAATTAATGTTACTATTAATAAATGAAAAAGTTATTAAATGTTTATATCCCTTCTCTTTGTCAGTGTACAAAGTAACATTTATCTCCTTCTTGCTTAACTCCTCATTCCATGTTATAACTCCATGCTGTCTTAAGCTTTTCCTGTAATATTCCAATTCTCTTTAACCTTAAAGCAGAATTGGAGAAAGTTGGAGGTTGAGTAAAAAAGGAATATTGTTTAGAACTAAAAATCTTTTTGGAAGTTGAAAACCAGATGTTAAAATCAAGCCAAGAGGAGAAAATTGATTTTGGTTTGTGATCAGAATATTATTAAATTGAAGAGTGAAGCCTGGTCTTTCTTCCAAGAAATAAAACAAGATTGCATATTGGTAGCACTAAAATTAACTAGATCTTAGTGTTTAAGAAATTGGCCATAGAAGATCTTGAAGTTTGAATTATTTGGTTAACAACCATGAGATCTTTTCAACTGTTTTAGTTTAATGAAACCCAATCAAGTATAGTACTTCAATTGTGGTCTCAAATTATTACTTTTGTTTCAGATCAAAGTCCCAAATCTGGAAGTATGAAAGCCAGAACCACTTAAGAAACTCTTGGTTTAAAAAAATACCGCTTTCCATAAAAAAATATGATTGGACCACCAACGATCAAGCATATTAAGGATGAAACAGAATTCACACCGGTTTTTTCCATCTGTTCTTTCACCATAATATTAGCTATTAGATGTTAGCTGAAATGTGTAAAGAGAAAGGAGTACAGTTTGTTAATATGTGGCATGAGTTTGAAGGACGAAGTGAACTATATAAGAGAGATGGACTATTTGAGTGGTTATGGTGTAAGTCACTTGGAGAGACTATTGTTGGAAGGTAGAGAAATGAGTACAGAGAATGAATCAGATCAAGTGGGAAGTGATGTGGGAGAGTGAGATAGGAGATATTGAAGAGGTGGTTATGAATAAAAAAGTGAGTGCCATGAGTATGAAAAATGAGAGAATGGGTGTGCAAGAGGAACAAGGAAATAGGGAGGCTCAGGGTGGACAGGCATACACAGCATGAGAAAAGGAAGTGTAGATAAGGAAGGAATGGAATGAGCTAGGATCAGGAGAAAACAGTTGGATTTGAATAGGGTTCTAAAATAAATAAGCAGAAATGGAAATGGCCCCAGTTGAGCATGGAGAGATCACATCGAATGAGTGGTATCATTGGAACTTGCCGTAGATCCAGAAATGAGCTGTTGTGTTTGTATACAAATGCTAGAAGTGTAAGAAACAAGGCAGATGAAATGGTTTCACTAATTCAGTCTGTTCACCCAAAAATTGTTGGAATAAGTGAGACATGGTTAGATGAGGATGACATCCTGACAGGAATAGAGATGGAAGGGTATGATGTGTTTTGTGAGGATAGAAGCGGTAAAAAGAGAGTGGGGGGGAGTACTATTGATGATAGAGAAAAGGTCATGTCCATAAAAAATAAAGATGCAAGAGGGAAATAGTGGCAGGGGTTTTGAAGCAGTATGGTGTGAGATAGAGGTGAATGGAATGAAATACTTGGCTGGATGTTGGTACAGACCTAGTAATGTAGATGATAGTGACCATGGAATGTATAATTAAATTAGCCAAGTAAATAAGGTGATCATTGTGGGCAATTTTAATTATAGCAATATAGAATCGGATGATGCAATAGCAACTGGAACGAAAGAAAATGAGTTTCTTGAGTTTTTGAGGGTTAACTACCTCAATAACTTCCTCAGATACTTAATTTGGTCATCTCATCAGAGGATGTAATTATAAATGAGGTGTCAAATCACCCACCAGTTGTTGAGAGTGACCATGAGGTGATTACCTGGGTGGTTGCCAGCAGTGTGAGGACCTCTGTGAGAAAAGGGTATATATGGAACTACAAGGGGCATGATTATGAAGAGCTCAAGAAATAGCTTGCAGGTGTAGCATGGAATGAGGAGTTAGCCCGAAAAGAGATCAATGCAGCTTGGGGGATCTTCAAGAACTATCTAGTAGACGCAATGCCTAAATGTATTCCAAGGGTGAGAAGGTTAAATAAGGTAAGTGTGAAATGGATAAATAAAGAGATTAAGCATGCGATACAGAGAAAAATGGCATTATGGAGGCAGCATAAGAGAAGTGCAAATAACAAATACAAAGACCAGGCAAGGCAGGTGACTTGGTTGGTAAGGGTAGCAAAAGTGAGGTATGAACAACAGTTAGCTAATAAATTACTTTTGTTTCAGATCAAAGTCCCAAATCTGGAAGTATGAAAGCCAGAACCACTTAAGAAACTCTTGGTTTAAAAAAATACCGCTTTCCATAAAAAAATATGATTGGACCACCAACGATCAAGCATATTAAGGATGAAACAGAATTCACACTGGTTTTTTCCATCTGTTCTTTCACCATAATATTAGCTATTAGATGTTAGCTGAAATGTGTAAAGAGAAAGGAGTACAGTTTGTTAATATGTGGCATGAGTTTGAAGGACGAAGTGAACTATATAAGAGAGATGGACTATTTGAGTGGTTATGGTGTAAGTCACTTGGAGAGACTATTGTTGGAAGGTAGAGAAATGAGTACAGAGAATGAATCAGATCAAGTGGGAAGTGATGTGGGAGAGTGAGACAGGAGATATTGAAGAGGTGGTTATGAATAAAAAAGTGAGTGCCATGAGTATGAAAAATGAGAGAATGGGTGTGCAAGAGGAACAAGGAAATAGGGAGGCTCAGGGTGGACAGGCATACACAGCATGAGAAAAGGAAGTGTAGATAAGGAAGGAATGGAATGAGCTAGGATCAGGAGAAAACAGTTGGATTTGAATAGGGTTCTAAAATAAATAAGCAGAAATGGAAATGGCCCCAGTTGAGCATGGAGAGATCACATCGAATGAGTGGTATCATTGGAACTTGCCGTAGATCCAGAAATGAGCTGTTGTGTTTGTATACAAATGCTAGAAGTGTAAGAAACAAGGCAGATGAAATGGTTTCACTAATTCAGTCTGTTCACCCAAAAATTGTTGGAATAAGTGAGACATGGTTAGATGAGGATGACATCCTGACAGGAATAGAGATGGAAGGGTATGATGTGTTTTGTGAGGATAGAAGCGGTAAAAAGAGAGTGGGGGGGAGTACTATTGATGATAGAGAAAAGGTCATGTCCATAAAAAATAAAGATGCAAGAGGGAAATAGTGGCAGGGGTTTTGAAGCAGTATGGTGTGAGATAGAGGTGAATGGAATGAAATACTTGGCTGGATGTTGGTACAGACCTAGTAATGTAGATGATAGTGACCATGGAATGTATAATTAAATTAGCCAAGTAAATAAGGTGATCATTGTGGGCAATTTTAATTATAGCAATATAGAATTGGATGATGCAATAGCAACTGGAACGAAAGAAAATGAGTTTCTTGAGTTTTTGAGGGTTAACTACCTCAATAACTTCCTCAGATACTTAATTTGGTCATCTCATCAGAGGATGTAATTATAAATGAGGTGTCAAATCACCCACCAGTTGTTGAGAGTGACCATGAGGTGATTACCTGGGTGGTTGCCAGCAGTGTGAGGACCTCTGTGAGAAAAGGGTATATATGGAACTACAAGGGGCATGATTATGAAGAGCTCAAGAAATAGCTTGCAGGTGTAGCATGGAATGAGGAGTTAGCCCGAAAAGAGATCAATGCAGCTTGGGGGATCTTCAAGAACTATCTAGTAGACGCAATGCCTAAATGTATTCCAAGGGTGAGAAGGTTAAATAAGGTAAGTGTGAAATGGATAAATAAAGAGATTAAGCATGCGATACAGAGAAAAATGACATTATGGAGGCAGCATAAGAGAAGTGCAAATAACAAATACAAAGACCAGGCAAGGCAGGTGACTTGGTTGGTAAGGGTATCAAAAGTGAGGTATGAACAACAGTTAGCTAATAAAGCCAAAAAGAATCCTAAGGAGTTATTTCGATATGTAGCCAGCAAAAGAAAGAATGATTATGGAAGGATGATATTGATTGCAGAAAATGGTATAAAGATGCTGTTGTGGAAGATGTGGTGGAGATACTTAATGAGCAGTTGATACAGGTCTTTCAATCTCGTGAATGTGACTTCATGGAGTGATTGAGAGCAGAAGATGATGGGGAGGAGAGACTGACTGTAAGTAAGCAAGAGGTGAATGGGGAGTTGATCAAACTTAGATACTAATAAGGCTGTGGGACTTGATAATATATCACCACGTATTCTGAAGGAATGCACCAGGGAGTTGATGCCTACCTTAACATATTTTTTTAATACGAGTCTTGCACTGGGTCAAGTTCCCAAGGAGTGGAAGGAGGGCAAGATTGTACCACTTCATAAAGGAGGTGATAGAACTCAAGCATTAAACTATAGGCCTATCTGTGTCTCAGGTGTTGTGGTTAAGTTATTGGAGAAGCTTGTAAGAACTAGGATCCAGAATTGGATTGACAACAATGGTATTATCTTTGATGGACAGCATAGATTTGCTAAAGGGAAGTCATGTTTTAGTAATCTACTTAATTATTACAATAAGGTGACTGCTTCCTTGGACAGAGGAGAAGGATACACAGTAATATACTTAGATTTCGCAAACGCTTTTGATAGATTACTGTATGATAAGTTAATAGTCAAACTAGAGCAGATGGGGTTGGATATTAGATTGGTGCATTGAATTGGAGACTGGCTATCTGATAGGTATCAATAAGTTGTGTATGGGGGAAGTGATATCTGGGAAAAGGAAAGTCACTAGTGGTATGCCTCAGGGGTGTGTAAGATAAAAGGACCTCCCAGATGAGTCTTTGACTCCATGGAGTCTTGGATAATAATAATAATAATAATAATAATAATAATAATGCATTTTTGTTATTACATACTATATAAAGAATGTACAGTGATATGCTGCTGCAATTAAAATTTCATTTCTAATTTCTGTCAGCATTTAAAATTCTTGGCATGTTGACGTAGTGAAAAAGTACAGCTGATTGTTCATTTGTCAAGAATTTTCCTTAATTTTTTTGTCTTGATCAAACACACACACACACACACACACACACACAATATCTGAAATCCAACAACACCAAAATTTTAATTATTCCAAGTTTGAAAAAAATGGTATCAATGTTTGTAAAATCTTTTTCATTTTTCAGGTTATGTATGGTGGCCGTGTAATAGATGATTTTGACAGACGGGTGGTAAATACATACATGGATGAATATATGGGAGACTTTATCTTTGATACTTTTCAGCCTTTCCATTTCTACCTTGATAATGAAGTTGATTACTTTATACCAGAAAATGGGAATAAGGAGACATATCTAAGTAATTAATTTATGTTTAGAGTATGCTTTATACAGTTGTTATTATTAATTTTATAATTATTATTCCCTCTTAATCCATAGGTAGTCGCAAGACTCATTGAAGATAGTGTATCAGCTCTTCAATTCTGAACAGTGATGAATAAACTAAAGATGAATAACTCGATTATTCATCTTTAATATGGATCCTTTCTTTCTATGTAACTAAACGGTGAACAGTACTAATTATATTATGTTTATGGAATTATCTTCCATTCTGATATTAAAATAATAATAATAATAATAATTTTATTAACATTGAATTTCACCTCAATATCACTAAAAGCAGAGTATCTGAATTGTCCTGTTTGGTTCTATACCCAAACCCTTTGTACTGCATCAAATGTCAAAAAAGCAGCCAAGTTCAGATTGTGAGTTTCGAGCATGTCAAAGGTAGAAGTACAAAAAATAGTTGGGAGAACACCAATGGCTGTCCCACTTTCTCACAATTTCATCATTCCTGAGCAATATGATTTACTTGCAATCTCCATAGAGTGAATTAGAGAAAAAAATTAAAATAAGCCTGCTCGCTCTTGAAAAACACCAAAAATGGTTCCATTGCATTTAAATCGACTAGTTTAAAAAATAATAGATTGTGCATCAAGAATAAAAGTCATGCTCCCAGATTCATTAATAGATTGGATGAATACTTCTGTCCTGCCCATAGCAAAATAAAACCATTAAAATTTCTAGTATCCTGGAAAGAATAGAATTTGGTGATATCTTAGATAGCTTTCCTGAGTAGGAAGAGATGAATACTGGTCATTAACATTTCCTCCAAAAGAAAAAAATCCAAGACAGATAAAAGCAAATCCTCAAACTGGAAGTTGGATACATCCACCAAGCATAAAATCAAAGACCTCTTGCAGAAATATAAGCCAGGGCCTTATGTCTGCAAAAGATGTTTTTGAAATGCAGTGAGTATCCTATATTATGGTATGTTTCTATTCCGTATCCCTTTCCAAGTCCCACTTAATACTGATAGAGGCAGTTGCCATGCTTCTCAGTAGGATTTCTTGTTATAGTATGCTGTATACATCTACCACCTAGTACAGATATTTCCCAGGGTAATCTTGATGACATCGTGTTACAGTTGTCAACCCATATACTCTTAATGAAGGGATTAAATGGTCATGCACACACACATACACTAACATCAGTGGAAGAGTTATGGAATGTATGCTTGATAACAATAACCCAACTCTTCTAAATATCGGAAGGGACACCTTCCACCTACCTGAATATTCACTGTTATCAACCTAATTGTTTGTTCACCATCCCTCTTCACACTGTTTGAATGGAAAGTAGACGATAACAGCTATGGAAGCAATTATTTTTCCATGATATTAATTCTCTTACATGGACTGTTATTATTCCATCATGGATATTGTAGTGAAAGATAAATCATGCTGACTAGAATACATTCTGATCCTTAGCAGATTTGATTCTGCAACAGTCAGCTTCTCTCCTATTAATGAAGTCATGGATCATATTATAGCATAAAGCACATGCCATTGCAACCCAAGACATTTTCGCATTTACTAAAAAAGTAAATGCGAAAACTTGTAATGACTATAGAATGATCAGCCTAATGAGTCATATTCTCAAAATGTTTCTGAAAATAATTCAAAAAAGAATATACAGAAAATGTGAAGACACCATCAGTGATACCCAATTCGGCTTTAGAAACAGCTTGGGAACAAGAGAGGCCCTTTTCTGTTCTCAGATCTTTTTTCAAAAATGTATTGACCAAAACAAGGTAATATTCATTTGCTTCATTGACTTCGAGAAAGCATTTGACAAAGTCCAACATGCTAAAATGATTGTACTATTAAAAAGAATTGGATTAGATGGTAAAGACATCAGGATCATTGAAAACTTATATTGGAACCAAAAGGCATCTGTTCAAGTTGATGACATTATTACAGACTCCATTAACATCAAACGAGGAGTAAGGCAAGGATGTGTGCTGTCACCTCTTCTTTTTAACATCTACTCAGAAGCCATATTTCAAAAAGTCTTGGAAGGAAGAAAGGAAGGGATTAGTGTAAATGGTGAAATCATCAGTAACATCCGATATGCCGATGATACAGCTCTTCTGGCTGACAATATTCAGGATCTTCAAAATCTTTTGGAACTAATAAATGCAGAGAGGGAAAAAATGGGATTAAAAATAAATATCACCAAAACTAAATTCATGGTCATAAGTAAGAAACCAATTCTTAATTTAGCACTTTCTTTAAATAGGAAACAAATAGAAAGAGTGGCAAAGTTTAAATATCTCAGATGCTGGTTAAATGAAGATTGCAATCCAGAAATGGAAATAAAAGTTAGAATTGAAATGGCAAGAAAAAATTTTCTCTTGATGAAATCAACACTGTGTAACTGCAGTTTAAACTTAGAGCTTAGAGTATGATGGTTAAATGCTATGTATGGTCTGTACTGCTGTACGGTGCAGAAACTTGGACCTTGAAGACAACATCAATAAAAAGACTTGAAGCCTTTGAGATGTGGTTATACAGACGAATGTTAAAAATCCCATGGACAGCAAAAATGTCCAATCAGGAAGTACTGGAACAAATGGGGAAATCACGTGACCTTTTAGATACCATAAAAAGAAGGAAAACTGCATATCTTGGTCACCTACTTCGTAATGAAAAATATAAGATACTTCAATTGATTATAAAAGGGAAGATAAATGGAAGAAGAGGACAAGGAAGACGAAGAAAATCTTGGCTGGCAGATATCAGACAATGGACTGGTATGAACTCTGAGAGACTGCTGAGAATCGCTCAAAATTTGCCAAGGTGGTCACCGACCTCCGATAGGAGATGGTACTCAAAGAAAGAAAGAAAAGATGGATCATATTATAGCATAAAGCACATGCCATTGCAACCCAAGACATCAAGTCATTTTCTACTGTATTCCAACCAAGGTTGGGGGGGGGGGTGGGGGGGGGGGGGGGTGGGGGGGGGGGGGGGTGGGGGGGGGGGGGGGTGGGGGGGGGGGGGGGTGGGGGGGGGGGGGGGTGGGGGGGGGGGGGGGTGGGGGGGGGGGGGGGTGGGGGGGGGGGGGGGTGGGGGGGGGGGGGGGTGGGGGGGGGGGGGGGTGGGGGGGGGGGGGGGTGGGGGGGGGGGGGGGTGGGGGGGGGGGGGGGTGGGGGGGGGGGGGGGTGGGGGGGGGGGGGGGTGGGGGGGGGGGGGGGTGGGGGGGGGGGGGGGTGGGGGGGGGGGGGGGTGGGGGGGGGGGGGGGTGGGGGGGGGGGGGGGTGGGGGGGGGGGGGGGTGGGGGGGGGGGGGGGTGGGGGGGGGGGGGGGTGGGGGGGGGGGGGGGTGGGGGGGGGGGGGGGTGGGGGGGGGGGGGGGTGGGGGGGGGGGGGGGTGGGGGGGGGGGGGGGTGGGGGGGGGGGGGGGTGGGGGGGGGGGGGGGTGGGGGGGACTTACTAAATGGATATAATCCAATAATACCCCCCCCCCCTAAAAAAAAAAAAGAAAATGTGATGGAGGAGGTACAAGACAGTTAGTGGTAATCAGATCTACAAAGAGTATAAGATGCAGGTTAGAAAGGTGATGAGAATTGTAAAGAAAGAAAAGGTGCAGTATGAGAGGAGATTGGCTTCAGGCCAAGGTTAGCTCGCAGGAATTTTTCCACTACATGGCAAGCAAGAGGAAGAATAATTATGGCAGACTAACAGTTGCAAAGGATATAGTGGAATTATTGAGCGAGCATTTTATCAGCGTATATCATACTTGTATAAATTATCCGTACAATATATAGAAGAGAGGCAAGTATTAGGAGAATTGGAAGTGAAAGAAACAGATGGTATCAGATGTTGGTTGGGTTAGATGTGAATAAGGCTGTAGGAATGGATGACATATCACCACATATGCTTAAGTAATGCAAGGAGTGTTAAAAACTTTAAGATTCAATATAATAAATATGTTGTCAGTTGAATGAACCTCCCACGATGAGTTTGTTGCCTCCATGGAGGGTGTAATAATAATAAGAAGAAAATAATCAGCCATTCTCCTCTAAAGCAACCCAGATGAGAAGAAGAAGCCCACAGTACTCCTATACCATATATTATATTAAAGACATCTCTGAATGTCTTGCAATAATGAAAGTCTTACAGTGGGTAGGGTTCCTAAGGAGTGGAAAGAGGGCAAAATAGTACCACTCCATAAGCATGGTTCTAAGATAGAAGTCTCCAACTATAGGCCAGTCTGTATAACTGCAGTTGTGGTCATGATGTTGGAGAGATTGATAAGGAATAGAATACAGAATTGGGTTAAAGACATGGCATTCTTTATGAAGGTCAGCATGGATTTGTAAAGGATAGGTCCTATTTCAGTAATTTACTTGCATTTTATGATAAGGTGACGAGTGTGTTAGGTAAGGGAGAATCATATACAGTGATATTCTTAGACTTTTCAAAAGCATTTGATAGATTACCACATGATAAGTTGGTGTACAAGCTGCAGAGGATGGGAATAGATAGTATATTGGTTAGATGGATCAGAGATTGGCTCTCTGAACGATACCAGCAGGTTGTGTATGATCGAGCAGTGTCTCAAAAAAGAAGGGTGACCAGTGACGTATGCCAGGGCTCTGTTCTTGGGTTCCTGCTGTTTAACTTGTTTGCAAACGATACATCATGTGGACTGACTGGGGATCTTCAGTTATTTGCTGATGATCAATCCCTTCAGGAAGATTTAAATAGACTTTTTACTTGAACAAATGAGTGGGGTTTGTAGTTTTAATATCAATAAGTGCAAGGTGTTACAATTTGGAGTGCAGAAATATAAGGTTCTGCACTATATTGATGGTGCCATACTGCAGGAAGTAGATAAGATTAGAGATTTGGGAGTGATGGTTGACAATAAACTGAGGTTTAGAGGGCATATTGCTAGGGTTGCAACAGTTGCACATCGTAATGCTTCTATGGTAAGAAGTACTGTAATATGCAAGGATAAGGAAGTGGTTGTGCCACTGTATACAGTGGCACTGGTCAGACCACACTTGGACTGTTGTGCTTAGGTCTGGTCACCCAGTTTTCAATGTGATGTGGAGACATTGGAGGGGGTCCAGACACGAGTGACTGAGACAATATCAGGAGTTTGGAATGCTGGCTATGGAGAGAGGTTGAAGAGATGTGGATTGCAGAGTTTGGTGGATAGGAGGAAGAGAGGTGATATGATAAGATGTTTAAGTCAGTGAGAGGATTTTATCAGATTAATCCAGAGGGGATTATAAAAAGAGTAGAAGATGAGAGGGGAAGAACCAGAGGTCATTCCTGGAAGTTATGTAAAAGTGTGGTGAAGAAGGGTGTGAGGAGCAGATTTTTTACATGGAGAATTGTCAGTGAATGGAATGCATTACCAGAATGTGTTGTTAATGCAAAGAGTGTTAAGGACTTTAAGATTCTATATGATAAATATGTTGTCAGTTGAATGAACCTCCCACGATGAGTTTGTCGCCTCCATGGAGGGTGTAATAATAATAAGAAGAAAATAATCAGCTATTCTCCTCTAAAGCAACCCAGATGAGAAGAAGCCCACAGTACTCCTATACCATATATTAAAGACATCTCTGAATATTTGGCAAAAATTATGAAAAAAAATATCAACTCATTGCTACCTATACATGCATCAGCCAAATTCATAACCTGCTACCTTTCTCCAAAAGACAAAATTTCATCAATAATGCTACCTGTGTATACAAAGTTCCATGTTCGTGTAACTTGTCTAACTATAGACAAACAGGAAGATCTGTAAATAAATATATCTCTGAACATATAGACCACATCCGTTATTATCAAACCTCACAAGTCTGGCCTTGCATAACATGGAATTGAAAACACTAACCACAGGATCCAATGGCGAAATGCTAAGCTTCTACATAGATCCATATATAAACATGAACATTTATATAAAAAAAATGCTGAAACCCTACTTCATAGACCTAATCTCAATTGTAATGACTGCCTGACTATTCTAGAAGTTTGGGAAATTGTTATCCTCAATTGTATTAAATAAATTTATCTCTTATATATTTTAATTTTAGCTCAATAGTTTTAATCCATTAATGTCTGACTATATACCTAGAGGAATTCCATTTAAGCATGTGCTCTACTGTTTTCTAATTCAATTCCTATTGTTGTTCGAAAATTGTACTGATGATGTCTTATGATACATAAGACATCATCAGTACAATTAGACAAAATATTTACATAATAAAATTTATTATTTTAAATGTGTGGCACATGTATTATTCTCTAGTTAACCAAAAATCTTGTAGAGCAAGGACAACCTCTTTGCAAGCATCTCAAACATATTCCATTGGGTTGAAATGCTGCCCAGAGCCCGGATACAATGCTATGTGAGATTCCAAACTCTGGCCTGTTGGAATCGGCAATATCGGTAATTCTGTGGCCTTCTTCAAGCCTTCCAATAACTGTCTGGCCTTGGAAAAAATTATGTCTCAAAGACAGACATCTAGTCAAATAATGTCTCAAAGACATTATTTGACATTATTTGAGACATTACAAGACATCCTTCAAGAAAAGAACTTCAAACACAATTCGCTTAGATCAGCCTTTTTATCATGTTAAATGCTACCACAGAACCCCTTTGCGCACAATTTGAAAATTTGAATGTGTACTCGATTTCTACTCAAAATCATCAGTTACACTAACTGTCACAAACCTACAAGTTCAGATAGAAAATAACTATTCTGAACTTGTAGGTGTAATCTTCAGAAATGGTGCTCATCCTTATTTGGGACACCAGTGTAGAATTACTGGAAAAGTACTTTATTACATTACACCAAAACTTGGTATGAGCATAAATGTAGGAGGTATGTGAAATTCTAATCAATCACCCTAATGCCCTCAATGATGATGGTCTAGAAATTTCCAAGAACATGAATGAGATGTCACATATTCTACCAAACATAACCTTTTGTTTAAGATATCATTGTAAATTATAATCAGGACTATTACAACAGGATCTTAGTTTTAATGTAGCAAGCACTTGCTACATTACTGATTAGGCTACTAATATTCATCATCATCATCATCAAATTCCTGCCATGTACCCTCAAGGGGTGTACAGGATATGACAGTACTACATGAAAAAATTACATCATTACTAACTTCCTATCTACAATTTTCCTCCAAATCAGTCTGTTACTTGTCAAGACTCCAACATTATCAGATCTTATATTTCTATCGTCTAAGGCACTTTGTACCGTATCAATCCACCTATATCTTGGTCTTCCTCTGGGTCGTTTTCCTGCCAACCTGGCAGAGAACACTTGTTTTGCTAATCTTTCCTCTCCCATTCTATTTAAGCTACTAATATTGTTGAGTTAAAATGTTAGAAAATAATATGAATTATTCTCTGGCCATCTAAAAATAATAGCTTTGTAGGGTTTTTATTTTGATATATTGATCTGATCTCTATTTTCACTAGAGATCAGATCAATAAAATAATAGCTGATCAGATTAGTGCCACTTTATATACTGTTTGAACTGTATGTGTCTGTGTACTGCAGATGATGACCATAATAGGAAGGTTGAAACATAGAGAAATTAAAGTAATTATTCTTTACATGGTACTAGTCACCATAATTTATTAAAATGAACACATCTCTATCTTTCTTGTTCTGTAAAGCTTGTACCTGCCTAGAAAATAACTATCTTAAACAAGTGTTTCATATTTTTAAATCAAGCACTTGTGTAAAATAGTTATTTCTAGGTAGCTCAAGGAATTCAATTTCTTTACTGACACATCATTTCTTGTTTTCAGTCAATATTTTTAATTGTTAATACCACTCACCAGTCTCATCTGCATAAACATTTCAGAATCATCTTAGTGCTCACTTCACCCCTCTCAACAAATGGTCTCAAAACCAGTATCACTACTGTGTTCTTCAAGTTCCACATGGTTTCATATCAGCACTGGAAAACAGCATAACCAAAACAAAAAAAAAATTTAGAAAGTGTAATGTCTCATCTACAAATGTTAATGAGCCATGCTTCAATGTTTCACTACACAAAGAAGTATTGTATTCTCAAATAGATGGTCCGATCTTGAAGGCTGGGTGGAAAAAATTTACTAAACAATATGTATGCGACTATTTTGTATGTAACAATGGGTGACTTAATTGATTTCAAAACCGACATAACATTGTTTATACAAAATGAGTGGAGAATCTCGATCTGCAGATCCAATAATGGGAAATTAATGGATTGAAATTAATTTGCCATTCATGAAATGATGAGTGTTTGGGCAGAAATCAGGAAAGATTCATATAAAAATACTAATTGAAATAATTTTCATTAATTAGTATTGTTTTTAATTACAGAGAAATAAACTGTGTTTAGTGTTAAGTGTATGGTTTTAAAATTATGGAAAAATAAATTGTGCTTAATATTAAATGAATTGTAGTTATGCAAACATATTCATACAAATAATATTTGGATATGTAATTATATTATTTTTATATGAATTAATCATCATCATCATCATCATCAAATTCCTGCCATGTACCCTCAAGGGGTGTACAGGATATGACAGTACTACATGAAAAAATTACATCATTACTAACTTCCTATCTACAATTTTCCTCCAAATCAGTCTGTTACTTGTCAAGACTCCAACATTATCAGATCTTATATTTCTATCGTCTAAGGCACTTTGTACCGTATCAATCCACCTATATCTTGGTCTTCCTCTGGGTCGTTTTCCTGCCAACCTGGCAGAGAACACTTGTTTTGCTAATCTTTCCTCTCCCATTCTATTTAAGTGACCATACCATCTGAGATTAGCTCTGTTAACACATTCCTGGATGCTGACAATGTCAAGTTCTTTCCTAATATCCTCATTTTTAATATGATATTGCCATTGATGCCATCTGTTCATGCCTCTAATCTTTCTCAGGACTCTCATATCTGCGGTCTCCAGTCTTTGGTCAAGTGTTTTACTTCTGACCCAGCTCTCAGATCCATAAGTTAAAATTGGTTTGAACACAGTCTTGTATACAGCTAATTTAGTGTTCCGACTAATTTCTTTCTTATTCCATATGAATTTATTCAATTGACTTCCCACGATACCAGCTTTGCTGATTCTGTTGTCTATTTCTATATTTAGTTTGCCATCTTCAGTAAAAATTGTGCCTAAGTAGCTGAAATGTTTTACTTGTTCCACCGGCTCTCCATTCACAACACAGTTGACATGTTCAGTGATTCTGCCTATTTTCATTGTCTTTGTCTTTTTATTGCTGACCTTCATACCATATCTATTACAACAGCTATTCAATTTAGTCAGAGAATCTTGCAGACTTGTAGCGGATTTATTTAGAAGTATAACATCATCTGCATAAAGCAA
The DNA here is from genome assembly GCF_054136105.1 of Typopeltis vanoorti. Lineage (NCBI taxonomy): Eukaryota > Metazoa > Arthropoda > Arachnida > Uropygi > Thelyphonidae > Typopeltis > Typopeltis vanoorti. The sequence goes on along the minus strand of NC_143564.1, from coordinate 24,814,757 downwards.
AGAGCTGACATTAACATCTCCAATTTTGATATCAGGTTTAATACCACATTCCTTCATAATGTGATCCATATAGATAATGAATAACAGAGGGGATAATGTACATCCTTGTCTCACACCAGATTTAACATTAAACCATCTTCCTGTACTTCCTTCAATTCTAACTGCTGACTCACAACTCAAATAAAGACTAAGTATTGCTTGATATAATGCCCCATTGACACCATATAACTGCAGCGTATTGAATAGCTTCTCTCTTGGCACCTTGTCATATGCCTTTTCCAAATCGACAAAACTTAAATACAGATCTTTGTTATATTCCCATGCTTTCTCGACTATTTGTCGTAAAGAGAAGATCTGATCTTGACAGCCTCTATTTGGCCTGAATCCAGCTTGTTCTTCACCAAGCTTTTCTTCCACAATTCTTCTCAACCATTTCTCAAGTATACTTGCATAGATCTTGCCAGGAACACTCAGTAGGGAAATACCTCTGTAATTCTCACATGCAGTTTTATTTCCCTTTTTATATATGGGTACTATGAGAGCTCTACTCCAATCATCGGGAATTCGTCCCTCTGTCCAGGCTTTCTGAACTATGCAGTGCAGCCACTGTAAGACTCTTATACCACCATACTTCAGCATTTCTGGTCGAATATCATCTACTCCTGCTGCCTTTCCACATTTCAAGCCTTTGATGGCTTTTTCTACTTCAAGTATGGATATGTATTCCTGACTGCATGCCTGGTCAGTGTTTTTTATCACTGTGCTGTAATCACTGCTTGTTTCATTTAGCAGTTTTTCAAAGTAATTACTCCATACTTCAAGAATATCTTTTTCTCCTGTTTTCATTTCACCTTTATCATCTCTAATTCCTTTTACAGCACTCTTTCCTCCATTCCTAAGCTTCTTCAACAACCTCCAGAATATTTTGCCACCTTCTTGATATTTATTTTCTATATTCTTGCCAAAGTCCTCCCATGACTTTTGTTTTGCTAGTTTTACACACTGTTTAGCTTTCTTACATTTGTCTCTGTATTCTGTAAGAGTAAAAGCTGACTTATTTGCCAGGAACTTTTGATATGCTTTCTTCTTTTCCTTCACTGCCTCTTTAACTTCCTGTGTCCACCAGGGAGTTCTGATTTTTTTATCCTTGCACACAACCTCACCACATGCCTCTCTGCCAGAATCAATCAATGTTTCCTTCAGAGTTTGCCACTGAATCTCCAGGGTTTGATTCCTGTTCTCAAACTCTTTCATTTTCTTTTCAATAATATTTCTGTATTTTAGTCTACAGTTCACATCTGAGAGCTGCTCAACTTTTATTCACTTTAAAACTTTCTTACATGTTATTCTTTTCAATATGAAATTCAATTTTATCCTGCTCAAGACTAAATAGTGATCACTTCCAATTTCAAATCCTCTGTACACTCTGGTGTCCTGCACCAGGGAGAAAACATCACTATCAACAATAACATAGTCAATGAGACTTTTCTTATTCCTAGCCTCTTCTCTCCATGTGAATTTGTGCACATTTTTATGTTGGAACATGGTGTTAGTAATAACCAGTCCATGTCCTGAGCAGAAATCCAACAGATATTTGCCATTATTATTAGCTTTGCTCTTTTCTCCAAATTTTCCCAAAATATTTTTGTATGTCTCACAATCATTTCCTACTCTACTATTTAGATCCCCAACAAGGACCAACTTTTCCTTTTTCATTGTGTCAGTTGCTTTTTCTAGAGCCTCAAAAAATTCCTCCACTTCTACCTTAGTAGAACCTTCTGTGGGACCATAGGCACAAATAAGTCTCATTGTCCAGTTCCCCATTCTCATATTTGCCCACATTACTCTACTTGAGACTGACTGCCATTCAAGAAGATTAGCCTCGTATTTTGTGTTGAATACTATGGCTACTCCTTCTTTTCCTTGATTGTCATTGCCTGAATATAACATTTTGTATTTATTGCTCAGAAAGATCTCACCAGTTTTGGTCTTTTTTGTTTCAGTCACCCCTATTATGTCGATCTGGTACTTATCTAATTCCTCAGCTAGCTCCATTTCTTTGCCATTCAGGCTTCTTACGTTGATAGTACCGATCTTTAACTCTGGTGATGTTGAGTTGGGGTTTGTTTTCAGATTTGTTCCAGTAGCTGACTTTTCGTTGTTCGCCCTGGTTCCCTGGCAAAAACAATGGGGGCCTTGTTTAACCGGGCGACGCCCCAGCTGGCATGAAATTTTGTCATGTTGTACCATCATTTTTTATTTTGGTTTAACCAATAAGAATACAATTTGGTCTGCTAAATCCCAAATTGCCAGCCCATCCTCGTTCGTTCAGTATCAAAGTAGATACCCAACAGGGTGCACCACGAGAAGGTGAGGATTGGACATTAGGTCAGAAGCCCTGGTCGGTTCTCCGCATTCCTTTAAAGGCTATGTGGAAGTCTCCTCTCAGTTATACAGCTTTGACCCTTAAGCACCCCTTATTTATTTATTATAATTTATTATTATTGTAATTATAATAAATAATTAATTAAAATTAATTGAATATCTTTTTTATCAAATGATTGAGAATTTAAAACATAGGAGCTAGATATAACTCATCATTGATATAGTGAGTAATGGTTATAACGAAGAAAGTTTGTCCATCCTCTGGTTCTTATTATAACTAAGTTCGACTATATATAAATTATTATTATTATTACATGACGCCTCCAAGGACTCATCATATGTGTAGATATATATATATATATATATAAACACACACACACACACACCTATTGTTATGTAAGTTAAATCTTGCTGTGTAAGACAGACAAATATACCTTAGTGTCTACTGCACATCCCTCTACTCTCAGTAGTATGTAAGAGAGCTTTCAGACTTATATAAAGATGCCATCATAGGATGCTATATCAGTGGGCTAATATTGCTATAATGTTAAAGACTGCATTGCTCAAAATTACCTGTATGGAAACATTATCAACCACTGGATACATAAGAATTCCATTTCAGCCAAGATATGCACGGGAAGACCCAAGAATATACCCACCAAGGGAAAAGTGTCTGGAAGGGTCATATGGAAATCCCCACATTTAGTGTGGAAAAATCAATCAGTCATTTAAACAGCCTATAGGGTGTGTGTGTGGGGGGGGGATCCACATTATTTGTAAAAATACTATGTAAAGAGTTGCAAATTCTCAGCGGAAGGGGGAACATCTAAATATCAGCCATGACAATCAACAGTGAAGGCTACACTAGAGTAATGCATAACTACAAGTCACATATCATGCTACACCCTTACGAAATTCATTATGTCCAAGCATGCCATTTCAACAGTAATATTTACTGGTTGGAGTGGGTAATCATCAGAAACCATTTATGTTGGCATTGACTCACACCTTTGGTTGTAGCCTAGAAAGATTAATTCTGTTGGATATACAAAACTTTTAACAATGCAATGCCACCTACATTATGGCAGTTACAAGACAGGAATGTATCTCTTTCAACATGACAAAAAAACATCATATTACATATTTGCAACTGCAACATGGTTTGATGAGAATATGTGTGGAAAAACTTGACTGGTCAGCACAGATTTCCAATCTCACCTGAACAGAACATCTCTGGAACATTGAATGTGGCCAGATCAGTATGTCCAAAAGTAGTACATGGACTGGTGATTTTGCTGAAGAAAGAATGGTCTGCCTGATTTATATTATCACTAACTGGTGGAGGATAAGCCTAGAAGTACAAAAAGCATTATTATTATTATTACATGACACCTCCAGGGAGTCAAACGACTCATTGAGGGAGGCAACCTACTCTATAAGGTTGTGACATTGCAGAAATGGAAGAACCAACAGCTTATATGGGAATTGTGGTGAATGAAGTGGAAGTGAATAGTCTATTACATAATTTACATAATTACATAATTTACATAATTACATAATTTACATAATGATGATAGGATTTATTTAATTTTATTATAATTTTATTTAATATTAATTATAATAAAGAAAATTATAAAAGTACACCTATGATCTTAAATTAGCTCTGCAAATGATAGCAGCGTACAAGATATCTTTACTATGCAGGAAAAGTGCAGTGATTTTCAAAATACAGTTATACTCAATAACTGAAACACATCACCTTCTGAATTAGTTCAGTTAAAAAAAATATATCACACCTAGATGGATGGCTACTGTATGCGCACAGATGTGAGACCTTTCCACATTTCTGCGCATGTCAAAAGAAGGAGAATCCATTCCGATATTAGGGTAATCAATGCGTTTCGTGAGATGATTGTTTATTATTGTAAGTCTGAAAATTAGCTTTTCTTTTATGAAAATTCTAGTTCTTAAAGTGGTAACTATTTTGCTTGTACAACAGTTGGAAAATTTATGTATAAAGCACATGACATCGCATGTTGGTAGCCAATCATGCATCCTTTATTTCTTTCTCCCTTCAGCATGAATTGACTCTTCTTGGCACAAAGCCAAGGTCAGTTCTACAAAGTGTGGGCATACAATAAATGTGCAGAACAGAAAAATAATGAATGGTTAGAAGAATAAATATTCTTAAATATTGCTCCCTTTGTCCCTAACTATTCTTAAATATTTTATTCTCCCTAATAACCATTTTAACTAGAATAGTTAACAGAAATAATAGGAATATATAAATCATTAACTATAAATATTAGTTGGAAATAACTATCATTCTTAAATATGGTGCCCTTTCTCCCTAAGCACCCTATCCCAGTTTTGTAAAAATTAAAATTCCATCTAGAGAGCCTGTAGTATCTAAGTAAGAAAGAATATTAATAACTTTATATGGAATAAAAAAATTTCAGAACGCTAAATATAATCAAAATAATAAATAATACATAAAATATTTCTTTCTGTTTCAAATATGGGAATGATATGACAATAGGATTTCCAATTTCCCACAATTTTCTACACAATGAATTTTCCTGCAATGTATTGTGCGGACACAACTTTAAGCTATGATTCAAAACATTTGTAAGATAGAAACAGAAAACATCCAGAAGAGTGGCAAACTGGTTCATTGAGAATTGGCTTCTTCACTAAGACAAAGGTCTGGTTTGTCTCCTGCTTTGTCTATTGAGCATTTCACAATCATCATAATCCACATGTCTCCTAGAAGCTTCTTTCTGTTCCATTGATTGAGGATTCTTCTGAAATAAATATGATTCAAGTTGTCAGTTTAATTAAGGAAAAGGCAAAATCTAATTGTATCTCAAAACATTGAGGCATTCTTCTAGAGAGAGAGAAAAAAGTTGCTGGAATTGTTGTACACATCGCTGAAGAGACTACTTTGAAGGTAAGAGAAGACTTTAGAGATGTAGCCTCGTATTGTTATATTTTATCACCACAATCTGAGAAACTTGTCTAGCCATAATATTCTTTATGAATTATTTAAAAAAATCATAATTTGAATGCCTTTAAATATTACAAACATATTTTCATGCATTTGAAAATTAGCATGAAACGACATTTTTCTCCTTCTTCCATAGATGCTATAGAATCTCTTCCCCTGGCAAATTCACCTAAAGTCTTTGGCCTTCATTCAAATGCAGAGATTGGTTATTATAGTGATGCTGCAAGAGAAATGTGGAGCCATTTAATGAACCTTCAGCCTGAAACAGGTAAATAGATATTTGTAATATGATTAATACTATTGATTTCAAAGATGAACATATCATTATTATATGAGCATCTCCATAGAGCCTGAAAACTTACATTGAAAGTCCTGCAGTAACCATTATGTCCACAATAGCTATCATACCTCTTCTTGAACTTATCCACTAACAAAGCACACTCTCAAACCACCTCTAGCAACTTATTCACCACTATTAAAAAAAAAAAAAAAAAGCCACTGTAGTGCACTTGGAAGAACAGTGGGACATTGTTCCCTTCAGCTCAAAAGAAAACTGTTTGATTCTCATCATGTCAAGAATCAAACACAGATCCCTGTATGAGCCTTTTTCAATTGAAGGTGTCAGCCTATCTCATGTGGATGTAGCAGGGTTTTTCTTCCAGAAATTCAAGTTTTTCTTTCTGCATACAGAGAAATCAGCCAGTGAACACAAGCAGTTAACAGATAAAAATACTATTGGTGGGAAGAATGGCATAGTGCATAGATGGAAGCTTAAGTAATGTAGATAGTGGGTTGTTTGGTGTAGAGTGTCCTTCTGCTATGAATCCTTGGACTTCTTGAAAGTTTCACATACTGATAATAATTTCATGGCTATGCTATCCACACTATTACATACTTTCCAGTGGAGACTCCCTGTTCTTTCCCTTATTATCACATATTGAAAATTTCTTCTGCATCAATTCCGTAAAATCTTTTTAGTAACTGATACACAGTGTACTCCATAAATTATAGGACAAAAATTATAAAAAATCAAAAACACACGAGAGGAAGATGAAATATATTTTGTTATTCGCAATGCGATCCATTGGCATCTATACAGGCTTTAACACTTTGAGTCCTAGACCTATTGGGACTTAAAGAACCCTATGGCCTGACCATTTTTAGCTCTATTTAAAAAATTGCTGCAGTATTTCTATGGAATATCCAAATAATTATTTTTTGTCTTTAGTTATACATGTGGTATGGCATTCCAGAAACGGGTTGCAAAAAATCAATGTTTTTCAAAAAAATAAAAAGTTAATTTTTTTATTAGTTTCTACTTATATTTACTTCTTTAGTGTTCAAAATTCAACAAATTCAGTCAAAATATTGCTTAGATGTTACATAAGTAATGAAAATTATAAATAAAATTTATGTGTGTTATTGTTATGATGAAAATATCATTTTATATAAGGGTTTACATCACTATAATTATCCTCTATTGGCCACAAAAGTTGAGTGGTAAATTATTGAATTAGGCCATTCAGTTTTTGAAATGCAAGGCATATTACACAAATAAAAATTGCAATATGAATGTTCAGAATGCAGATGATTAGAACACAAAAATTACTAGAAATATGTTGTAAAATAATGAAATATGGACTGTTTTATGTGTGACGCAACCGATGGGCAGGCGTTACGATATTATTATTATTATTATTAAATAAGACCTCATGGAGTCAAAGACTCATCTAGGAGGTCCTTTTATCTCACACACATCTCATCATACCGCGTCTTAAACATATTCAAACTCCTTGCAGACACCACACTCTCAGGCAAGGCATTCCAATCACTCACAACTCTGCAAGAAAAAAACCTGCCTCTCACTCCCCTACTCACACCCTCTTTATACAGTTTCCAGGGATGACCTCTGGTTCTCCCCTGATCTCCCACTATTCTCTGTAGAACTTCTCCACCATTGATCCTATAACAACCCCTTACCAACTTGTAGGTCTCTATCATATCTCCCCTCTTCCTTCTCTCCACTAGACTCTGCAAATTACATCTTTTCAATCTTTCCTCATACTCGACATTCCAGAGGTCAGAAACTACCTTAGTCAGTCGCCTTTGGACCCTTTCCAACATCTCTTCATCCTTCTGAAAACCAGGTGACCAAATCTGGGCACAATAGTCCATGTGTGGCCTAATCAAAACCTTATACAATGGAACAAGAATCTCCCTACTTCTACACGTCAGTGTCTTCTGCATCATTCCCAGAAGTCTTTGTGTTGCCTTCACAATTTGGCGATGTGTCCCCTAAATTTTAGATCCTTATCCACTATCACCCCCAGATCTTTTATTTCCTCTACTTCCAACAATATATTCTCACCAAGCATAAATTCTGCATCCCATCTTTGTTTTCCAAATTTTAAAATCTTACCTTTTGCAACATTGAACTCAAATCCCCATTTGCTTGCCCAATCACTCAATTTATTCAAGTCTTCTTGCAAGGCCACAACATCTTCACTACTCTTTATGGTTCGTCCCAACTTTGCATCATCTGCAAACAACTGAATATCTCCATCCAAATCTTCGCCAATATCATTAATATACAAGTTAAATAGTAATGGCCCTAAAACAGATCCCTGAGGCACTCCACTAGTGACTTTCCTTTTCCTGGATATTGCACCCCCATACACAACTTGTTGATACCTATCAGATAGCCAGTCTCCAATCCAATGCACTAATCTAATATCCAACCCCATCTGCTTTAGTTTGACTGTCAACTTATCATGAGGTTCTCTATCAAAAGCTTTTGCGAAATCCAAGTATATTACTGTGTATCCTTCTCCTCTGTCCAAGGAAGCAGTCACTTTATTGTAATAAGTAAGTAGATTACTAAAACACGACCTCCCTTTAGCAAATCCATGCTGTCCATCAAAGATTATACCATTGTTGTCAACCCAACTCTGGATCCTAGTTCTCACAAGCTCCTCCAACAACTTAACCACAACACCTGACACATGGATAGGCCTATAGTTTAATGCTCGAGTTCGATCACCTCCTTTATGAATTGGCACAATTTTGCCCTCCTTTCACTCTTTAGGGACTTGACCAAGTGCAAGACTTGTATTAAAAAAATATGTCAAGGCAGGTGTCAACTCTCTGGCACATTCCTTCAGAATACGCGGTGATATATTAACAAGTCCCACAGCCTTATTTACATCTAGTTTACTCAACTCCCCAAACACCTCTTGCTCACTTACAGTCAGTCTCTCCTCCCCATCATCAACTGTTCTTAATCTCTCCATGAAGTCACATTCACAAGATTGAGAAATCTTTATGAACTGCTCATTAAGTATCTCCACCAAACATTCTGCAACAGATGTCTTTATACCATTTCCTCCAATTAATGTCATCCTTCCATAATCATTCTTTCTTTTGCTGGCTAGATATCGAAAGAACTCCCTAGGATTCTTTTTGGCTTCATTAGCTAACTGCTGTTCGTACCTCTCTTTAGCTACTCTCACCAACCAAGTCACCCTCCTTGCCTGGTCTTTGTAGACCTCATGAAATTGGTTACTTCCACTTCTCTTATGCTGCCTCCACAATGCCCTTTTTCTCTGTATTGCATGCTTAATCTCTTTATTCATCCATCTCACACCTACCTTATTTAACCTTCTCACCCATGGTATACATTTAGACATTGCATCTACTAAGTATTTTTTGAAAATCCCCCAAGCTGCATTGATCTCTTTTCCAGCTAACTCCTCATTCCATGCTACACATGCAAGCTGTCTCCTGAGCTCTTCATAATCACCCTCCCCCCCTTGTAGTTCCACATATACCCTTTTTTCACAGGGGTCCTTGCACTGCTGGCAACCAGCCAAGTAATCACCTCATGGTCACTTTCACCAATTGGTGGATGATTTGATACCTCATTGATAATTACATCCTCCGATGAGATGACCAAATCCAAGACCCTTAATCCTCTTGTGCCCTCTGTTACATACTGTCTGAGGTAGTTATCCCTCAAAAACTCAAGAAACTCATTTTCTTTACTTCCAGTTGCTATCTCTTCATTCCAGTCTATATTGTCATAATTAAAATCACCCATAATGATCACCCTTTTCTTATTTGCTTGGCATATTTGACTATACATTTAACTATCACCACCATCCACATTACCAGGTCTATAACAACATCCCACCAAATATTTGATTCTATTCACCTCTATCTCACACCATACTGCCTCAAAACCACTGGCCCCATTTCCCTCTTGCATCCTACCTTGTATGGACATAACTCTTTCTCTATCATCAATAGCACTCCCCCTCCCTTTTTACCCCTTCTATCCTCACGAAACACATCATACCTTTCCATCTCTATTCCTGTCAGGATGTCATCCTCATCTAACCATGTCTCACTTATTCCGACAATCTCTGGGTGCACAGATGCAATTAGTGCAACCATTTCATCCGCCTTGTTTCTTATACTCTAGCATTGGTATACAAACACAATAACTCATTTCTGGATCTACAGCTAGTTCAACTGATACCACTCACTCGATGTGATCTCTCCATGCTGGACTGGGACCATTTCCCTTTCTGCTTCTTCGTTTTAGAACCCTTTGCAATTCCATTTGTTTCCTTTTAATCCCTGATCATCCCATTACTTTCCTGCCTACACATGCTCTCACCTCCTCTTGGAGCATCCACCTTTCTCACGCTGTGTATCCCTGTCCACCCTGAGCCTCCCCATTTCCCTGCTCCTCTTGCACACCCATTCTCTCATTTTCTATACTCATACCACTCACTTCCCCATTCATTTCCACTTCTTCAATCTCTCCTGTCTTACTCTCCTGCTCTACCACATCATTCCCCTCTCGATCTGATTCATTCTCTCTATTCACTTCTCCACTTTCCAGCAGCAGTCTCTCCAAGCGACTCACACCATACCGACTCAAATGCAGTCCATCGCTCCCATACAGCTCACTTCGTCCCTCAAACTCATTCCACACATTAACAAACTGTACTCCCATCTCCTCACACATTTCAGCCAGAATATCATTCATAATCCTTGCTCTCCGCCTCATTTCACCACAATCATAGCTAGGCAACACACTGACTACCCTTCCTGTCACACTATTCTCCTTTATCTTTCCAAGCTGTCTCCTGACATTCATTTTGACATGCTCTTTGTCTTTATATACTAATATAAATTCCCTTTTTTATTGATAAAAGTCAACCATCCTCATGGATAATGAAGCTGAAGGTTCAAATTTAACTACAATACAGTCTGATTATGAATATCAAGCATATATTATTATTTTTGGAATTTTTAATTTAGAGATGTAAATATACATCAATGGGATTCCGGGTTCACATGCAATTGATGTATATTTACATCGATAGGACTCAAAGTTTTAATGCAGTCATACAGCTTTCAGAGAGAGAGAGAGACAGAAAATTTTGCTTGTTTGATTGTCTTTAATTCATAGGTTACAACTTTTTTGACTGGAACATCCACAAATTTGTGTCCTTTTGATTCATTTTCAACTTGGGGGACAGAAAATAGTCCAGAGGGGATAAATCTAGTGAATATGGGAGGGAGGGGGGAACGCTTTTGTTTATCAAAAAGTAATGCACATTTTTATCTTTATGAGCAAGCATGTTATCATGCAACAGAAAAAAAAAATCTTGTGAACGAATTTGGCAGGATGAACGATTTGAATGCATTTCAGAAAATTATCCATAACTTCTTTATAAAATTTTGCATTCACTGTTCTCCCCTCCAGTATTAATTCTTTGTGCACCAAGTGCTTTGAGAGTAAAAAAAAAAAATATATATATATATATCAACATCATTTTAATACATGACCTTTTGAATCTCAATTTTTTCAATTTTGGGAGATGTCTCACCAACGAATTCAGAACCTTGTTGCTTTGTTTTGGAATTGTAGGCGAAACACCAATTCTCATTTCCAGTAATGATCTGCCATCACGATAATTCCTGCCTTTATTCCTGACAAGACACGACTCAATCTTCTCTGTGCTCAGCTGTCAAAGCATGTGGGAAATACACAACTTCTTCTTCTCCATTCTTCTTTCCCAAATCTTCACTCAGAATGCAAAGAAGGTTGTACTTGAATGTTGAAATGCTTCGGATGTGATTCAGTGATCATTCTTCACTAGCTCAATGACAGTGGGATAGGACTGCCTCCCTTCTGCAACAAAATCAGGAATGCAATATGAAGACATTAGATCAGTTCATAGCCTCATTTACATATGCCTTTTGTACCATTACTAGATTTCCTGTGTGTCAAAAAGTTGTTCACTTTTCATATCTAAGATCTAAGATGCACAAAGAAAAAAAATTTTACACATCACAACTTGCACACTACTGAATGTAAACTAGCCTAACTTAGTTGGTATTACTTAGCACATTTGTTGACAGATTGCTCTGGTACTGTGTGCACAACAAATCAAGTCCTAAAACATATGGACTGCCCTATGCATGTTTCTGTTACATCTCTTCATCCCTGCCTGTCAAAATTTTGTAATCCATGCTCCTCCATTCTTTCCTCATAAGGAACATAAACCACAATGAACTGTGGATAAAGGGATGTGGACTACAGTCCTTTGGATGTATAGGTCTACTTTTCACAGACATCTTGCCACAGTTTGTTGCAATATCTGCATACCTGTGCTTGAATGGAGCCAACTTGCAAGCTGACCTGCCATGGTCCGTCAATTACATTTTGTTGTTATAACCAAAAATCTGTCTTCATGGAAGTAAGGGTGACCTCTTGGCAAATATCTGGAACACATTTCATTGGTCTGAATAAAGCCTGAATGCAATGCTATATGAGATTCCAAACTACTCTCTGGCAATATCAGTAATTCTGAAGCCTTCTTCAAGCTTTACACTAATTGTTCCCTGCATGAAATGATCTAGATGATATTTTTGAGACATTACAAGACATTCAAGTTCGCAACTTTATTCCTTCGTGAAAAGAACTTCCTTCAAATACAATTTGCTTTAACAGTCTTTTATCCTGTTGAGTGCTACTACGTGAATCCTTTGCACATGATTTGAAAATTGGAATGTGTACCAGCTTTCTACTCGAAATAGTCAGTTATACAAATTGCCACAAGCAGATTTATCTGAATTTGCAGTTGTAATGTTCAGAAATAGTGTTTGGCCTAAGGTTTTCGACACCAGTGTATACAAACGCAACACTCTTATTCATGCTTTTGATTATACCTTCAAGTAGAGAAACATTGTAACCACATATAATATATTTCTTCCTTTTATTTTCCTTTCCTTTTGATACATTTCTTCATTATGATCCATGTGATCCATATTATTTATTTTCATCATAGCACAGTATGATTTAACCCTTAAATGGATAAGTGGCTTCATATTATTATTATTATTATTATTATCCAGGCCTCTGTGGAGTGAAAAGACTCATTGTGGGAAGTCATTCTTAGGAAACACAAAGTTTATCATACTGCTCCTTGAACTCATTAACCATTCTTGCTCTAACCACTCTCTCAGGCAATGCATTCCATGGTTCAACTACCCCTACACCCAAAGAAACCACTCCTCACCCTCGTGCTCAGAGTTTCCTTTCGTAACTTCCAGGGATGGCTCCTTGTCATCGTGCCTTCCCGCCTTTCCACCAAGTGAAAGAACTCCCCAATGTCTACCATGTAACTGCCTCTCAACAGTTTAAAAGTCTTGATCATATGACCTCTCCTTCTTCTATCCACCAAACTCTGCAGTCCACATTCCCTCAGTCGATCCTCGTTACTGACATTGTACAGTCCTGAAACCATCTTTGTTTTCTGCCTCTGTACCCTTTAGACAGTTAATTTATCCTCTTCAAATCCTGCAGACCAAATTTGAGAACAATAGTCTAAGTATGGTCTGATCAGGTTTTATACAATGGAATGCTAATCTCTGCATTCCATTGTATTTATAAATGCAGAGATAAATGCAGGACGCTGACCTGCATTTATCTCTGCAGGTCAGCATCCTTCTCAGTATTGCAGCAATCCTCTGGATTACCTTCACCACCATTGCAATATGCTCCCTGAATTTCAGTTTACTATCAATCATCACCCCCAGATCTCTTGTCTCCCTTACTTCCTCCAGTACAGCTCCTCCAATCGAGTATGCATCCTCCCATCGATGGATCCCAAACTTCAAGACTTTACATTTTGCTGCATTAAATCGATACTCCTGTTCATTTGCCCATCTGTCTAGTCATGTCATTGATATAAAGGTTGAATAATACAGGTCCCTGTATTGAACCCTTGGAACCCAACTTGTAACCTTCTGCTTCCTTGATATTGCCCCACCATACACAACTCTGATACCTATCAGATAGCCAATCCTGAATCCATTTGACTAAACCAACATTTAAACCCATGTGCTGCAACTTAAATATCAGCTTATCATGTGCCACCCTGTCAAACGGCTTTGCAAAATCCAAAACAAATGGCAGTATATGCCTTTCCCTCATCAACTGCTCTTGTCACTTTATTATAAAAGGCAATCATATTACTAAAGCAAGAGCACCCCTTAACAAATCCATGTTGATTCTCATAGATAACCTTACCCTCATCTGCCCAATCTTGTATATAGTCCCTCACTAATTTCTCCAAGACCTTAACAACTACTGATGACACACAATCTGGCCTATAATTAGACACTTCCAGTCTGCTACCACCCTTGTGCAGCAGCAGCAATATCTTACCTTCCCACAGCCAGACTTTTATTCAAAAGCCAGGTCAACGGAGCTGTCAGTTCTTTAGCACATTCTCTCAAAACCCGTGGTGAAATACCATCCAGTCCCACAGCTTTACTGGTATCCAGAGTACTCACTGTTTGGAACACACTCACCTCTAAACCCTTAACCTGCCCTATCCCTCTGGTATAGTATTAAAACTTTCTCCAGGATGAAATACTCCAATAAAGTGTTTATTGAACAACTCCACTATGTCCTCTGCATCAGTCACTCTGTTCCCATTTTTATCCCACATGTCATTCTTCCACAGTCATTTCTCCTCCTACTGACCACATAGCTAAAAAAATCCCTAGGATTTTCTGTGGATCTTAGTGCCAATCTCTTCTCATATTTCAATATTGCCTTTCTAACCATATTGGTCACTCTCCTTGCCTGTGTCTTATATTCTTCATGTATCTGCCCTCCACCACTCTCTTATATCTCTTCCATAATCTCTTTTTCATCTGCAGTTCCTGTTTGGTATCGTTTGTCATCCACTTTACACCAAATTGTGTTCACTTCTTCACTCGTAGAATACAGCTTAGTATTGTTGATAACAAATATTCCTTCACAATTTCCCATGCACTAATCCTTGCCTTCCAATTCTGTCTTCCATGGAACTGCCCTTAGTTGATACCTAAGACTATTATAATCACCTGCCTTATAACTCCACATGCGTTCCCTTTTCTTTGATACACCTACAAGTCTATTCATCTTCCAAGTCAAAACTACATGGTCACTCTCTCCAACTGGTGGGAGAAATGTCATCTCACATATTATCAGCTATTCTGATGCTATGACCAAATCTAAAACTCTTGAACCTCTTGTTCCCCTATTACATGTTGCCTAAGACATTTATCCCTCAAGAATTCTAGAAATTCCATCCCCTTATTACTACATGCATTTTCCTCTTCCCAGCTTATACTGCTGCAGTTAAAATCTCCCATAACAATCATTCTTCTTGCACTTGCCAAGCTCAACTGCCTAAACATCTCCTGCTCCCCACCCTCTGTGCTCCCTGGTTTGTAGCAACACTCCACTAAATATCCTGTCTTAGCCACTTCTACCTTACATCATATGCTTTCAAAACTATTAGTGTCACTGCCTTCCAAAGCCTCCACTCTTAGAGGACATAAGTCATCACTTATCATAAGCAGTACTCCACCACCACGTTTTCCCTTTCCTATCCTGCCTAAAAATGCTATCCCTTACTACTTCAATTCCTGTTATTATATCATCCTCCGTCAACCACATCTCAGAGATCCCAATAATCTTTGGCCAAGCTGATGCTATCAACACCACCAACTCATCTCCTTTATTTCGGATACTCCTGGCATTAGTATAAAGCATAAAAATGTCACTGCTTCTATATCTATCATTGTCCTCTCTCGACCCCACTGGCCTCAGTGTTACCTGATGTTGTCCCCCTTCCCCTGAGTACTCATTCCCACAAGAGGCCACCACTGCTACCATTCTCCCTGGGAATTCTACTTTCCCTGCATTAACACACTGACTCATTCAGAAAACAGCAATCTCTCCAGATGTCTTCGTCCTTCCTCATTTAAATACAAGCGGTCTCTCGCATACAGTTCCCTTCTGTCCTCAAATGTCCTCCAAGCATCCACATATTTCAATCCTCTCTTCTGACACATTCTGGCTATTATGCTATTCAGTATTAGTGCTCTTCTGCTCAGCTCGTGACTATCATACCTGGACAACACACACACACACACACACACACACACACACACACACACAATCTTTCCTCTCTGCGTTTTCTTTTGCACAACCTCAAGCAAGAATCTCAGATCTCTTGCTGCCCTATTTACATTGCCTCTTAAGTCATTCCTTTCATCCATCCTTTCACCCCTCTTAATTTCACCCCACATTTTCTATCATCCCTCCAGGCAAACACACCTCTGGCATCCTATCTTGCACACCACAGATCATCGAGTCTCCATACATCACACCTCTTACTCTGTTCCTTGAATGCTCACCAGCATTCCTTCCCCACTACTTTTCCATTTTTTTCTATATTACTATGGCAACTGCTTCAGTACCGTTTTATGACACAATCTAACACAGCATTGCCACATTTAGTACAAATGTATGAGATTTTGCACAATTTTGATTACTAAAGTACAGAAATAGTCATAACACATGGTAATAGTACCAAATCTGGTGTTCAAACTCTACTGAAAAAAAGTAATTCATTCAACTGCCTAAACATCTCCTGTTCCCCACCCTACCTACCAGCTTACCTACAATAATGGGGCAAATATGGCTGGAAAATACATACAATGGTGCACAAGCAAAAATAAAAGAACAATGCTCAACAGCAATTCTATTTGTTCAAAGCAAAACTATTTGTTCAAAGTTTCATTTGTAATTCGATACATGTATGTGCATATACATAGCATATACAGAGCTACCAGCTTACCTGAAATAGTTTTTATTTGGTACTTTTTTGGTTTATTAAGTCTGCTACATTTAAAAAAAAAATGTGCCAATGCTGGTCTAACAGTTTATTCATCAGTGTGTATTGATGGTCGTAATGTATAGGTGGGTTTTACTTAAACCATTACAAGTTACTTGATTATTTATATAATGGTAATAAGCAAAACTCAAATAGCTTAGGTTTAGAGGTTCAAATTTATATATCCCTTAGTTTTTAGCTGTGAAATGGTTCAAACTTTTAAAGCACATCATCAACGTTGTACTCTTCTTGGGAGAAGATGGTTTAGCATTTATTAGTTCATGCATCGAATTGGTGATTCAAACAATGGAAACTTTTTAGGACTCATTGAACTGCTCTCCAGGTGGGAGTCAATCCTTCAGGAATATGTACTAATTGTAGGGAAGTCACAGTAAAGGAGTGAGCGGTTTCAACTTCATTATCTGTCCCCTGACTCACACAATGAATATTGTGAATGCTCAAATGCAGAATGCTCTATTGCAGAATGCTCAAATCTTGTACTTTGCAGTTAGAGTAGATTCCACACCAAATTCTTTGCATATTAACAAGCAAAATTTCTTTTGAGGTATGCACTTTTAAAAGAAATATGGCATGAGATTCAAGAAAGATTTCTCAAGTTTGTTGATTATATCCTCTCAGTGATTGTAGAGCTCAAGCCTACAATAATGGGGCAAATATGGCTGGAAAATACATGCAATGGTGCACAAGCAAAAATAAAAGAACAATGCTCAACAGCAATTCTTTCACCTTTCAGTTGTCACACGCTCAACTTATGCGGAAATAATGCAGCTGAATGCATGCCTGAAGCAATAACCTTTTTTCAGGACAGTTCAAACTGTGTACCACCTGTTCAGTTCCACTCATAAGCAGTGAGAATTACTACAAAACTGTATTGGTTGTTTCAGACATACCTTGAGGAGAACAAGATGGTTAGATTGTATTGAATGTATAAAGCCTTTTGCAGCTCACTTGTCTGGCATTAAATTATTGATATTATTATTATACCCTCCATGGAGTCAGCAGACTCAATGTAGGAGGTCCATTCAACTGACAACATATTCATCATATAGAATCATAAAATCCTTACCACTCCTTGCATTAACAACACATTCTGGTAATGCATTCCATTCACTGCCAATTCTCCATGTAAAAATTCTACACCTCACACCCCCTCTTCACCACACTTTTACATAACTTCCAGGGGTGACCTCTGGTTCTTCTCCTCTCACCTTCTACTCTTTTTATAATCCTCTGGATTAATCTGATAAAATTGTCTTAGTCACTTGCCTCTGGACCTTTTCCAGTGTCTTCACATCACATTGAAAACCAGGTGACTAGATTTGACCACAATAGTCTAAATGTGGTCTGACCAGTGCTTTATACAGTGGCACAATGACTTCCTTATCCCTACATGTTAGAGTACTTCTTATCATAGCAGCACTATGATGTGCAGCCTCTGCAACACTAGCAATATGCCCTCTAAACTTCAGTCTAGTGTCAACCATCACTCACAGTTTGCTGTGGGACAAAAAACTGAGTTTCTGGGTGGAAACCCCTCCATATGAGACTGGCTAACTCACCTTTCATCGAAAGAGAACAGATAAAGCCTCATAATGGTAATTGAACCCAGGGCTTTCCAACCAGAGGGCTTCGTCTATACTGACTGAGCTATGGAGGCTCCCCTTCCATATTAAAGTAATTAAGGTTTCCCATCAGGATCACCTTCTTTTTACATGCCCAACCAAGTTGCCAAAACATTTCACAATTGGTATTCTCTGGCTTATAACAGCAACCAGTCAGATATACTTAACCTATTTATTTCAACTTTACACCATAAAGATTCATAATCTGTGCATGCACTATCAACTTCCACACTTTACAGACTCAATTCCTCAGTAATCATTAACAGCACTCCCTCTCCTCTTTTCATATTTGTATCCTTCTGGAAAATTATATATCCTTCTATTTTTATTCCCAATATCACATCCTCCTCAGACAACCAAGTTTCATTTATTCCAATCATCTTTGGGCATACTGACTGAATCAATACACTGAACTCAGCTCTCTTGTTTTGAATACTCCTTACATTGTGTACAAACATAACAGTTCCTGTGTCTGTACAAACATAACAGTACAAACATAACAGTTGCTATCCTGCTTCACAAGTAGACTCTGATCATTTACTACATTAACTTCTTGACCCTGTGCCTTCTCATAAAACAATAGACTTTCTAAATGCCTAACAGCAAACCCATTCAAATGTAATTAGCTTTACACCATTCCAACTTCCCTTCAAATTTACTCCACAAATTTTCAAATTGAGCCCCCTTTGCCTCACACAACTCAGCATCTTGCTGTTCATTATCTTTGCTCTCCTCAATTCACTGTTGTCATATCTGGGCAACACACCTACAACTTTCCCAACAACACTATTCTTCTTTACTTGTTGCAACAACTTCCTCAAATCTCTATGAACATTCTTTTTCTCTCCAACTAAATCATTTGTGCACACAGCTACCACTAATTTTGATTCCTTTTCTGCAACGCATCAGTTATTTGCTTCATTGTTCCACCAGGAAAGCATGTTTTGTGCACATTATTAATAATCACACCTCTAATGATCAAGTCCTCATACGACTATCCTTAGACTCTCTCTTCATAATACTTACTTCCTCCTTCTCATTAGCCAATCTCTTCTTTAGATGTTTCATTTTGCTTTTCATTTTCACACTAACTCTTACCTAAGCTCTTCTGCTATGGTCCTGACGTTTGCTCCCATTTCTACTCACTCTAATCTATCAAGGCACTTTCATATACATTAATACTTTCCTCCCTCTTCTTCTCTTTTACTCAAACAATCCACAAATCTTTCACATTTTTTGGTGCATAGCAATTTTCGCAATGCATCCACTGTGAAAAATCCAAGGCAGAGCCATTCTTTTGTACAGACGCCATCCATACCTCTGACATAGGTTTCTTTATGGATGCCATTTTCAGAAGCAGTACGAACAAATAAGTAGCAAAACACAATATAAACAGCAAAAAAATTCAACACCACCACCACTGCTGAAGAATACTTGTATCCAAACTGAAAAAATGCAGTACAATTTTTAATAAAAAGCACCTAAACACTAATTAAAAACACTTTTTTTTAGCACAGATGAAACCTACTACTATGTTCACTTGCAACACTAGAGAAATTAGCACTACTGGAAGATCTAGAACTAAATTTGACTGCCAAGACAAGAAATGAAGTTCATGGAGTCTTAATATATGTGAAATCTTTTGACTGTGTGTTAATGTTAGCCGTGTGGTACGAAATATTAGCTAGCATTGATATTTGCAATGTCATCCAAGCTAAGGATGCCACATTGAATGATGAAGTAGCAAACATAGAAACTCTCGTCACAGAGCTGACAAAACTTTGAAACAACTGGAAATGCATGTGGAATGAAGCCAAATTTGTTGCAACAAACCTAAATATGGAAATAAAGCTCTTCCATAGATGTGATAGAGTTAGGTACAAGAGGGCAATGGCACATGATGCTAACTTGGAAGAAATGAATGACACAGATGATAATCTAGAAGAGGCCTACTTCAGAAAGTGTAATTTACATTTTGGTAGACAATGTTATAGCAGGATTAACTGTTCACTTCAATGTTGTTAAACAGTTGGCAGAAAAATTTGATTTTTTGTGGAAATATTTCATCATATCCGAAAGTGATGCGGAGAGAAAAGATTTATCTTTAACAGAGCAATATCTTACTGACCTTAATGATGATGATTTTGGAAAAGAAATGCCACACTTACCCTCAGTGCATAAAACAAATTTTGAAAATGGAGTTAAAGCCATTACATCTGTTGGCTTTGTTAACCGAGTACAGACTTGGTGACCTGTTTCCAAATGTTTGTGTTAGCTTAAGAATACTATTAACAATTCCAGCAACAGTAGCTTCTGGAGAGAGGTCATTTAACAAACTTAAGCTAATTAAGAATTATTTAAGGTCTACAATGTCTCAGAAACATCTTTGGGATTTGGCCAGGCAATATATTATTATTATTATTATATGAGCTCCTATATGGAGTCCGAAAACACATCCCAATCTATCCACACAATTCATCATACCTCCCCTTGAACTCAACAATAGACAAAGCAGTTGAAAGTTTATTTTTCACTAGGTTAAGACTATAATAAATTTAGTTTAATCCTTTATCCCAGTGAGAGCAAACAAAGTTTGCGCCTGAAAATATCTTCAGGACTGAATATAGTGTTGTACTATCTTACCTGGGTAAGTAGTTCAACACCAGGCAACTCAGAGCAAAGGTGGGGCAAGCTACCAACACTTCTATCCCAGTATCTCCCATAATGCTCTCACTGGGATAAAGGATTAAACTAAATTTATTATAATAGACAAAGCACTCACACTGACTCTGGAAACCCATTCGACTCATTCAAACTCTCCAAGCAAAATATGTAATCCTCACACCCTTACTAACCACACCTTTATTCAACTTCCAGGAATGTCCCCGTTGTTCCGGTCCCTCTAGACGTGCTAAAACATTTCCCCTGGATCAGTCCTATAAAATCCTTAAAAAACTTAAAGGTTTATATCATACCCCTCTTTTTCTCCTATTAACAAATTTCTGCAATCCACACACACACACACCCTCAATCTATCCTCATAGGGAACATTCTATAGGCCACTCACCTCTGAATCCTCTTTGCTGCTTCCTCATCCCCAAGAAACCCAGAGGACCACACTTGAGCACAGTAATCCAGATGTGGGAGGATCAAGGCCTTATAAAGAGGAATAATTTCCTTATCTCCACATGCTAATGTATTCTTCAATAGCCAAGTAATCTTATGGACCATCAATGTGATACAAAGCTTGTAATCTATATTTTCCAAAATTTATATAACTTCACATTTCTCAACATTAAACTGATACCCATTATCTTTTGTCCATACTTTAGCACTGATTGTATATTTATTGATCCTTATATGCAGAATAAATTGCAAAAGAGAGGGGATAAAAATCTGCATGGGACTACGGAACTTAGTGACTTATATATATATCAGTTCGAAAGCCAGTACAAGATCTAGAGGGAATCTGCAATTTTTGTATACCAATGCAAGAAGCATTTGAAATAAGAGAGAAGAATTTCTGGCATTAGTCAGTGCAATCTCACCAAAAGTTGTAGGCATTAGTGAAACTTGGCTGTCAGCAGAAGATATGGTCACTGGAATTGAATGTGATGGGTACAGTATTTTCAGGGAGGATAGAGAAGATAGAACAGGGGGAGGAGTACTATTGATGATAGCTGATGTGTTGCAGCCAAAGAAAGTAGTATATCAAGATGATAGACATGTGAATGAGAGTTCATTTGAGGCAGTCTGGTGCGAAATAGTGACCAGTGTAACCAAATATACAGTTGGATGCTGCTATAGGCTGGGGGGGGGGGGGATACAGGGGGGAGACATTGAATTCATGCATCAGCAAATTAGTGCAGGTTTAGTGATTATTATGGGGGATTTTAATTATGGTAATATCAATTGGAAGGAAGAAATATCACGTAGCAAAAAGGAAATGGAGTTCATACATCTTCTACGAGATAATTACTTGAAACAGCACATTATTGAAGGGACACGTGGTGTGAGAGTGTTGGACCTGGTTATTGGTTCAGAGGTTATATGCATAAGTAAGGTGTCCTCGTTACCTCCAATTGGTGAAAGCAATTATGTGGTATTGACTTGGGTGGTTGCAAAATCTGTGGATTTTTCTTTTAAGAAGGGGTATATACAGAACTACAGGTTAGGCAATTATAACAAGCTTCAGAGTGAGCTTGCAGCCATCCCATGGCAGAACATATTGCAGGGGAAAGATGTTAGCAGTGCATGGGATAAAATCAGCGGGTATCTGAGGAAAGCAATATCAGATTGTGTCCCCATGGTCAGGAGGTCAAACAAGGCAGGCGTTAGATGGATGAGCAGTAGTATCAAGCTTGATCTGCAAAAAAAGAAAATGTTATGGAGAATTTTCAAGGAGAAAGGTGATCAGTACACCCATGAGCAGTATAAGGCTCAAGCTAGGAAGGTTACCAGCATAGTAAGCAAAGCTAAATCAGATTATGAGAAGACCTTAGCCAAAGAGATGAAGGGTAATCCCAAAGAGTTCTTCCACTATGTGGCAAGTAAGAGGAAGAATGACTTCGGAAGGATAACTTTAGTGGGTGCTAATGGTATTGAGGTGACAAAATCAGATGTAATAGTCGAGTTACTGAGTGATCACTTTTCAAAAGTCTATCACCCAAGTGAGGATATCTCTATAACTGTAGCAATAACTAATGTGAGAATTGAAGCTAAAGAATCAGAGGTATTTAATATATTGCAAAATTTAAATGCAAACACTGCTGTAGGCTTAGGTGGAATATCAGCTCGGGTGTTGCGTGAATGTGCAAATGAATTGTCAACCCCTCTTACTTGGATATTTAATTTAAGTTTGAACTCTGGTATGGCCCCTAAGGAGTGGAAGTTAGGCAAAGTGGTTCCTTTGCATAAGGGTGGCTCTAAAACTGCGGTTGTTAATTATAGACCAATCACCATCTCAGGAGTAGTGGTAAAAGTATTGGAAAAGTTGGTTAAAGACAAAATTCAAGAATGGGTGGATCAGATACTATACTCTATAGAGGCCAACATGGTTTTGTTAAAGGTAGATCCTGCCTTAGCAATCTATTAACTTTTCATAATAGAATGACATCTGAGTTGGACAAAGGAACTGGCTACACAGTGGTACTTCTGGATTTTGCTAAGGCTTTTGACAGTATTCCCCATAGAACACTGTTACGCAAATTGGAGCAGATGGGAATGGATTCAAAATTGGCGATGTGGATAAGAGAATGGCTCAGGGAGAGATACCATAAGGTGGTGTATGGAGGAGCCGAGTTCAGAATGAGGCAGGTGACCAGTGGTGTGCCTCAGGGCTCTGTGCTTGGGCCATTGTTGTTTAATTTGTATATAAATGATATAGGAAATGGCTTAAAGGGAGATATTCAGTTGTTTGCTGATGATGCAAAGTTGGGAGCGCAATAAAAAATCAAGCCGATGTTGAAAGTTTGCAGGATGATTTAAATAAGCTGGTAAAATGGGCAAAAGA
Source organism: Typopeltis vanoorti (assembly GCF_054136105.1). Lineage (NCBI taxonomy): Eukaryota > Metazoa > Arthropoda > Arachnida > Uropygi > Thelyphonidae > Typopeltis > Typopeltis vanoorti. The sequence goes on along the minus strand of NC_143564.1, from coordinate 24,790,958 downwards.
TAATGGATGTCAGTTCAATGTGGAAAAGTGTAAAGTCATGCATTTTGGGATTAAACGATTACCTAGCTGTGTACTACATTTATGGAAAGGTACTCCAAGAGATTGATGAGGCTAGGGAGTTAGGGGTGTTGGTAGATAGGGAGATGAAATTCAGAGGACACATTGCTAAGGTGTCCAAGATTGCACATAGGATTACTGGTTATTGAGGAACACACTAACATCCAGAGATAGAGGTTATTATTCCCCTTTATAAATCTTTGATACTTCCACATTTGGATTACTGTGCTCAGGGCTGGTCACCTGGATTCCTTGGAGATGAGGAAGTTGTGGAGAGGGTTCAGAGGAGAGGGACTAAGTTGGTGAGTGATGTAAAAAATGCTCCCTACATTGATAGATTGAGAGCTTGTGGATTGCAGAGATTGGTTGATAGGCGAAGAAGAGGGGATATGATATAAACATTTAAATTACTGAAAGGTTTTTATAGGATTGATGCAGGGGAAATGTTTCAGCTGTGTGATAGTGATGGAAGAACAAGAGGTCATCCCTGGAAGTTAAAGAAGAGTGTGGTTAACAAAGGTGTCAGAACAAGGTTTTTTGCCTGGAGGGTGGTGAATGAGTGGAATTCATTGCCTGACTTAGTTGTAAGCTCTTCGTCTGTAAATGAATTTAAGAAGAGATATGACAGATATTGTTTTGTTAGTTTGGGTCTCCCACGATGAGTCTACTGACTCCATGGAGATACCCATAATAATAATAATAATAATAATACTGACAGCCTATATAAATCATCCTGCAAGCTCTCCATATTGTCTTGATTAACTACCTATTACTCTACCTAATTTCGCATCATCAGCAAACAAATGAATATTTACTTTCATTGTATTTCCTGTATCACTTATGTACAAATTAAACAGGAATGGTCTCAACACCGAAACTTGCAGCATACCACTAGTCACCTGTTTTTTGCCTTGATTCTGTCATTCCATATATCACTTTTTGAGTGATATATGGAATGACACTGTCTTATCCAGCAGCCACTGTCTTATCCACTTAACCAATGTTATGTCCATCCCCATTTGTTCTAATTTGCATAACAGAGTTCCATGCAGTATTCTGTCAAATGGCTTATCAAACTCCAGTAAAATCATCACGTAGCCATTTCCTTTATCCAACTCATCTGTTACTCTATTATAAAAAGTTAGTAAATTACTAAGGCATGACCAACCTTTCACAAAGCCATGTTAACCCTGATAGAGTGTCATATTTTTATCTACCATTCTTGAATTTTCTTCTTGAGCAATTTTTTTAGTACATTTGGTCTATAATTTGCTACTGCAGTCTTAGAACCTCTCTTATGCAAGTGACTTATTTTCTCCTCTTTCCACTCCCTTGGAACTCTACCAGAGCTGAGACTTAAATTAAAGAACCTAGTCATATATTGCTAGATCCCTTGCTCATTCTTGCAAAACCCTAGCTGATACCCCATTTAATCCAACAGATGTATTTACATTGAGATTCTACAATATCCTAAGAACCTCTAATTCATCCACTTCTGTTCCCACATCAGTGTCTGTCACATATGTTAGCAGTAACCTCACTAGGATGATATATACTTGCAAAGTGGTCACTCAGTAAGTCATCATCACTCATTAAGGTTGTTAATTTTCCACAGTAATTCTTCCTCTTACTTGCCACATAATGGAAGAACTCTTTGGGATTGCCTTTGGCCTGCTTGGTTAGATTCTTCTCATAACTGGATTTTGCCTTTCTTGTCTGAGCCTTGTACTGTTCATGAGTTTACTAGTCACCTTTCTCTTTATATATCCTCCACAGCATTTTCTTCTTCTACAGCTTGTGCTTAATGATATTACTCATTCATCAACTCCTATCTGATTAACCCTCCTTACCTTAGGTATAGAATTTAATATTGCTTCCTCTAGATGGCCCTTAATTATATATCCCATGTGCTACTAACATCCTTACCCTGCAGTGTTTTATGCCATCACAGATTTAAGCTTCTTTCTAAGCTTGCCATAATCACCTGCCTTGTAGTTCCACATATTCCCCTTCTTGATGGAATATTTCTCATGTTTTGCAATCTCCCAAGTCATGATTGATATGATTATGATTAAAAGAAGATGGATGACATCAGTACAGCAATGTCGAACTTTTCAAGGAGCAGATATAGACTCGGACCATAGTTTAGTGATTGCAAACATCAAGATGAAATTAAAAAAGAAATATAAATCCCAACATCAGAATAGAAGAGATACAGCACGAATAACTGAAGCAGAAATAGGAAGAAGGTACAGAACAGTGTTAGAAGAGAAACTTAAAAGTGTGGAGAAAGAAAAAAACTCGCATTTAAGAATGAAAAGAGTAATGAAGGCGATAGAAGATGCAGTTGAAGAAACAGTACCAGAAGAGGGGAAGATCAAGAAGAAATGGATTACACAAGAAACACTGAAGTTAGTACAGGAGAAAAGAATGTTGAAGATAAGAAGGGATACATCAGAACAAATAGAAGAACAACATGGAAGAAAGTGTAATGAGGTGAAAAAAGCAGTCAGAATGGATAAGATGAAATGGTTAGAAGCCCAATGCAACAATATAGAACAGTACTATGGAGAGCATAAAACAAGGGAGGTATACAAAATGATCAGAACCATTAACAGAAAGTGGCAACCAAAACAGACCACAATTAAAGATGAAAAAGGCAAAGTATTGATGAATAAAGAAAAAATTGTACAGCGGCAGACAAGATACTGTAGTGAGTTATATGAAGAAAAACTATATTCAGATAGCATTGGGAAACTGACTGAAGAAATGAAGCAGATATCACCACCAGGTAATTAGCATGATATGGACATTTTAAGAGGAGAGGTAGAAAAAGCAATTGGATGGCTAAAACCCAACAAGAGTCCTGGTAACGATAACATTACTGGAGAAATGATTAAATATGGTGGTGAAAGTATGGTTACAGAAATGCACCAACTATGTAATATGGTATGGAAAGAAGGGAAAATGCCAGAGGAGTGGGTGAAATCAATATTAGTAACATTATACAAGAAAGGAAATAAGCTAGAATGTAAAAATTATAGAACAATTGCCTTGATAAGTCACCTTGGTAAAGTGATGATGATCATATTGACAGAAAGATTGAGAACACAATTGGAAGCATACCCTGCAGATGAGCGAGCAGGATTTAGGAAGGATAGAACTACAATTCAACAGATTTTGACAATGAGGTTAATAGCAGAGAAAGCTAGGAGAAAAAACAAAAACATATATACTTGCTTTGTTGATTTTCAGAAAGCATTTGACAGTATTGACCAGAAAGTGACATTAGCAGTTCTGGAATCCAATGGAATTGATAAAAAACTAATAGCTATATTAAAAGATGTTTATCAGAATGCAGTTGCAGCAGTTAGAATAGGTGATGATTTGGGGAAATGGTTTAAAACAATCAGAGGTACTAGACAGGGAGACCCAATATCACCAAGCATTTTCATCGCATATTTAGAAAGAGCAATGGATAAAATGAAAGAAGATGCCAAAGGAATATCTGTACATGGAATGAGAATTAACAATCTGAGATTTGCAGATAACATTGTTATTATTGAAGAAGACGAAAGAGAACTACAAAAAACACTGAAACTGTTAAATGAGGAAGGGAAGAGATTTGGACTTGTTATGAACTTTGAAAAAACAAAGACAATGGTATTTGGTGAGAAGAACATGAAACAAAAGATACAAGTGGATGGAACTGATATAGAAAATGTAGAACAATTCACATATTTGGGAAGTAAACTGACATATGACTTGGACTGTAAAAAAGAAATAAAGATCAGGATTGCAAAGGGAAGAACAAATCTGAAGGCCATGGATAACATCTGGAAAAGTAAAATGATCACTCTGCAAACAAAACTAAGAATATTGGAAACATGCATCTTCAGCAGTGTACTGTATGGATCTGAAACGTGGGTAATGAATAAGGAATCAAGAAAAAGAATTTTGTCATTTGAAAGAACTTGTCAGGAAGATTCTAAGAATAGGATGGGTACAGAAAATCACCAATGAAGAGCTCTATCAGAAGATGCAACCAAAACAGAATCTAATGCAGAAGATTATAAAACGGAAGCTGCAATTATTTGGACACATCTGTAGAATGAGTGAGGACCGGAAGATAAAGACATTTATGTTTGGTATTTTGGATGGTTTAAACAGAAGAGGTAGAGCATACAGAGAATGGATAGATGATATAAAAGACTGGTGCGGATTGGGTGTACATGAACTGCGACACTGTGCACTGGACAAAGAAAGGTGGAAGAAGATAGTGAAACAGGCATCAGACATCAATGGGCAGTGAGCCCATGGTTCGTGATGATGATGATCAAGTCAAGACTGAATGGGCGCTTTCACGAATTGGAGACAATGTGTTCACCTTGGTTATGGATAGCTCTTCTGATCCTATGACCAAGTGCAATACAATCCCACTCCTAGTCCCCTCCATCACATGCTGCCTTAAGTAATTATCTCTTAGTTGGGTATATAAATTCTATTTCCTTCCTGCCATGTAACCTTTCGTCCTTCCAGTCTATATCTCCATCAACCTGTACTAATTTGACGAGGCATGTCTTCCAGATCATCTGTGGAACTCCCTGGCCTATAGCAACAACCAACACGGCCCTCTTTGCCCACGTACTCTGCTCCGGATATTTCATGTAGCAAAACAATTTTTACCTTCAAAAAGAGGGTATAGCCATGGGCTCACCACTTTCCTCCCCAATTGCTAACTTTTGTATGGAAGACTTTGAGCAACAAGCTCTAGAGTCAGCGTGCCTAAAGCCCAAAATTTGGCTCAGATATGTCGATGATATTTTCGCCATTTGGCCCCACGGCCGCAAAGCACTAAATACATTCCTTAGCCACCTGAACAAACAACACAAACATATCCAATTCACCATTGAAATAGAAAAAAACAACTCTCTTCCATTCCTAGATACACTCATCATACATCTTCCCTCAGGCTGTCTCTCCTTCTCAGTCTACCGCAAACCTACACACACACACACAGGCCAGTACATACACAAAAATTCTTATCACCACCCAACACAAAAATTAGGTGTCATAAGCACCCTTAAACACAGAGCTCAAACTATCTGTTCAAATGAACAAGCTCTAAACCTGGAATACAAGATCATCAACTATACATTTATAAAAAATGGATACAGTAAAAAAGCTATTCACAAGATCCTCCACATAGATACTAGTAAAAACAAAAAAGATTTCAAGAATGCTATTGCCATACCTTATGTTAGAGGCATCTCCGAAAAAATAGACAGAACACTACACAAATACAACCTCAAAACCACCTTTAAACCCCCAACAAAATTAAGACACCTATTCAGTTCTTCCAAAGATCCTCTTCCACACCTAGCCCACCCAGGGGTATACAAAATACAATGCACATGTAACCTACCATACATAGGGGAAACAGGGCAAACCATCCCAATTAGGAAGGACGAATACAAATGATACATTAAATACCTCCATTTTGGAAAAACCAGCCTTTCTGACCACGCACTCCAAACATACCACAGAATTGATTGGAAAAATACCAAGTCATTACACCGCACCAAAACCTGGTTCGAGAGGAAATTCAAAGAAGCATGTGAAATGCTCAAACATAACCCAAATCTGAACAAAAATGATGGCCTAACCATTCCAAGAATGTGGAGGACCCATCTGCAACCTTTATAGCAACCAGAACAAGCCAAAGAAAAATCCAAATACAAGAATACTTGGTGAAGTGTTTTTTTTTTTTCCTTAACATTCCATAGTAACTTGAACTGTACAAGGCCTGAAGAAAATCATAGTATAACAATCGGAACTGTACAAATCCAGAAAAATCTTAGTACATGAGGACATTAGCAGAGTTTATTGTAGTTTTTTATTTATGATCATAGCTTTACCCATCTTTACCACGAGTTGCCTCGACTGGCATTACTAAGTGTTGTCTTGGACTTGCACTACGTGCAAGCGCAAACTTCACTTTCTTGTCTGTTTGCTTACTTGGGAAATAGGATTAAAAACCAAGTTTATATAAAATTACTTGGTATCTTGAATACATAATATACCCAACTTAAAAAACTTTCTACATATATATATATATATATATATATATATATATATTTTCCCCTCAACTTTTATTTTATTTTATTTTATTATCGCTAGATGTCAGGCTAAGAAAAAGATTAATTAACAGCATAGATTTAATTTACCTGTACAGAGTGCAAGAGCATGTAGCTTGGTTCCCTATATACATGTATCCTTCTGAATGATGATGACCTCAATACAGGGATCGAAATGTTAAATTGTTATTTTATTAATAATAAGTAAAATAATCATTTCAACATGTGTGTTTTGTCTTCCTAAATTCAGAAATATGAATGCTGATCACTGTGTAACCTTAAAAGAAAGAGCTATCTTTTCTATCTTCTCTGAAAATACTAAACACTTCACAGTCTATCCCTGTAACTACATCATCTGCTATTAGCCAAGTCTCACTAACCTGTGCCAAAAACTCCTCCTCCTTGTTTCTGATACTTCTTGCATTAGTATATAGAAACTGCAACATCCCTTTAGTCTCCCACCCACCTTTACTTACTGAATTGACTACCCTATTCAATATTTTTTCTTGAGAGACTAGATTTGATATTATTATTATGTGACACCTCCAAGGAGTCCAAAGACTCATTGAGGGAGGGCACTCACCCCACAACTCTTCGTCTCCACCAACTACAGCAAACCACCACTATCATCTTCACCTACACAAATGCCATCTACTGCCCACCACTACCACTAGTATTCTTTGTTTGTAAATTGCATGTGTTCTCAAGGCTGATTTGTCTGTATGCAGGATGAAAAACCCAACTTTCCAGGAGAAAAAACCCTGCTATCTCCATTTGAGATAGGCTAACTCACCTTCAATGGAAAAAAAAAATCCATACAAAGATTCCTCTCATGACAAGAATCAAACTTATGTGTTTTCCAATTGAAATTGCTAGAACAATTAATTTTTATGCCATGATTCAAATTTTTCCCAAAAAAAGGCAATGAAAACTTTATTAAAGTAAATAGTAAGTTTACCCTGCTTTATTATAACATAGAATAAAAGCCAAAAGGCTATTTTTCTGGCAACCTTAATAATAATGAAGGGAATACAAATCCTTTGATGTTTATCTGCCAGTAAGCGAAACTCTAAGAACTAGGACTAAGATCCATGAGTTTCATACCGAAAAACTATCGGCAAATCCAAGTGTAAGTAACCACTTGGTAGTACAACACCAAGGCAACTCGTATCGAAGGTGTAGCAAGCTCCTTGATATTTTCTCATAATGTAAAAACACAGCCCCTAGGGGATGTAATACTGTAATTACATTATGAGGAGAGGTCACTATCCAGACCGGTTTCAACCTTTTTTGAGGTCTCATCAGTGAGTAGGTAGACATGGAAGATAACAAGGTTTAAGTGAAAAGAACTTACATACCTTCACTATACAAATGCCTTAAAGGTGTGCCTGTATATTATAACATAGAATAAAACCCTTTTGGCTTTTATTCTATATTATAATATACAGGCACATAACATAGAATGTTATAATATACAGGCACACCTTTAAGGCATTCGTATAGTGAAGGTATGTAAGTTCTTTTCACTTAACACATTCGCTGCCACGCTACTTTGGCATGGTCTGTTCCCCTACGCCGAGCAGTTTTACTTCTTCAAGGTCAGTACGATAATCTCGTTACCAGAGGTAAACGTACTACGAGTATACTCGTAGTTGGCTTGTACAGAGCATATACGGTCTATGAGAATACACAGTTTTGATGCTAGCCCCACAAGCCAAGCATTTTCACTTCTTCAAGGTCACTACAATAATCTCGTTCCCGGTGGTAAGCGTCATACGAGTATACTCGTAGCTGGCTTGTGAAGCAGGTTTACCCACTACGAGTATACTTGTAGTTGGCAGCGAACGTGTTAAACCTTGTTATCTTCCAGGTCTACCTACTCACTGATGAGACCTCAAAAAAGGTTGAAACCGGTCTGGGTAGTGACCTCTCCTCATAATGTAATTACAGTATTACATCCCCTAGGGGCTGTGTTTTTACATTATGAGAAAATATCAAGGATAGTGAGGGAGCTTGCTCCACCTTTGATACAAGTTGCCTTGGTGTTGTACTACCAAGTGGTTACTTACACTTGGATTTGCCGATAGTTTTTCGGCATGGATCTTAGTCCTAGTTCTTAGAGTTTCGCTTACTGGCAGTTAAACATCAAAAGATTTATATCCCTTTCATTATTTTACCCTGCTTTGTTTACTAATACTTATGTCTTCTGGTGATCTGATCTGATCTGCATTGCAGCATAAAAAGATGTTTCAATGTTAATTCTTTCTCCTTATCTGTATTGTAGCAAAGATGTTCAAATCAAATGTGCCTTGTTATCTCTGATCCTCTTTTCTTTTATTTATATTTATCATGGAGGGAGTATAACAGCATAAAGCCTTAAATGCAGAAAATTAATAGAGCACTTCACTCGACCATCTCTAGTCTTCCATATCCTTTTCAGGCCACAGCTCATGTCATAAAACCATAATGGATAAAAACAAAATGACTAATGGAGAAAGGAAGGAGCCCACAAGAAACTGTACCCCTGATAAAATTTCTCTCAGATGCCCTGTTGTAAGGTTATGCACACTGGGATGAAAGGATTGCAAACTATATGTTAATTTGATATAAATGAACTAAACTGCTAGAGATTGACAAGACTAGTAATGTGGGAGTGATTTCAAAGAGAAAGTTGAAATTCAGATGGCATATTGTGAGAGTAGCAAAATAAGTCAAAGGATACTCTTGGACATTGAAGAATACAGACACTGATGAGTACTTGTGTATTACATCTCCAAGGGAGTTATTTCCTTTGTAAGTCTTTGATATATATAGACACACTTCTTGACTACGGTGCAGAGATTTGGTCATCTAGGTTTCTTAGGGATGAGAAAGTGGTGGAGTGGATTCAGAGGTGAGTGAAAAAAGTGGTTACTGGTCTGTTGCAACCAGCCTGGTTGGCCAAGTGGTTAGCATATCCACTCTCCAGCCAAACGGCTGCAGTTCAAATTCCGCCATGGGCATGGATGTTTGTGATTGTCTGTGAAAATACTAGCAGTGATGATGGGTGGTAGATGGTAAATTGAGTGGTCAAGACAAAGATTTGTAGAGTAGGTGCCCTCCCTCAATGAGTTTTTGGACTCCCTGGAGGTGTTATGTAATAATAATATGCATTGGGGGAAGACTGAAGGTTTTTTGGGGGAGGGGTTATAGGATTGATGCAGAAGAAATTTTTAATACATTGTAAAAAGGGATTACTACTGGAAGTTGTGTAAGAGTATGGCTAACATGTGCATGAGGACTAGATTTTTTGCTAGAAGAGTTAAATGAGTGAAATGGGTTTAGAGATAGTCATGATTGTTTTGTCTGTGAATGGGTTTAAGAGAGAGATATGGTAAATATGGTTAATAATGGTTATTGTGGACCTCCTGCAATGAGTCTTGATTCCACTGAGGTTTCCATATAATAATTTATGTCATAAAGTTGAACTGAAAAATAATTTAGGATCTAAAATATTTTTAAAGGCACTTTATTTAAGTTTTAGTCTTTTAATAAGTATTTAATTATTAATCTTTCTTTAATAAGATCTTTAATTAGATGCACTTAAAAAATTGCATTCTTATAAACTAAGGATATATATCAGTATTCTGATTAAGTTAGCATTAGCACTTTCATTATATTGCACAAATCTAGTCAAATATCAGGATTCTCTCTACCTTTTTTTAATAAGTAGTAATGTAAATTTGTTGGGTATATAAACTTTCTTTGATGTTAAGTTAACAATGCAATGCAAATAAAATATTTCTACAGTATTTCCATGAATCTAGATATATCAGTAAATTTTAATTAATTGCTTAGAATGAAAAGTGGTTTAGTATTGATATAAAATTTTCACTATATTAAAATTTTCATGGTCTGCACTATAGTGTAGAAACTAATCACATTTCTATGTACCATTCAGAACTTGAGAAATGCTGCTCAGAGGTTATATAATTATTGTTTAAAATGATGAAATAAAAATGCCTTACAAAGAAATTATTCTTCTAGGTGATACCGGAACAGGAATAAGTCGAGAAGAATTTATAAGTAACATAACAGAAGACATACTGAGAAAATTACCAGCAGATCCTTTTGATAGTGTTGCAATTCGAAAAAGTTATGGAACTTCCATTTCTCCTACAACCATAGTTTTGTTGCAAGAACTTGACAGATTTAACAATTTGCTGTTGAATATAAAACACACTCTTTCTACTCTTTTAAAGGTACTGAATTTTCTGGTACTTCTATAAAAACACATTATTATAAATTATTTTAGAATAAGTGTGTGTGTGTGTGTGTGTGTGTGTGTGTGTGTGTGTGTGTGTGTGTGTGTGTGTGTGTGTGTGTGTGTGTCGTAAATTTGTAAATATTTTAATAATTCATAAAAATTGGAAAAAATGGTATATTAAAGTGCAGTTTACATGAAAGTGAATTACAAGGAGGAGAGAAAAGTTTACTATTTTTGATAATTATTTTGGCAGAGAAAAAAATTTTAGTTCAAATTTTCAGCAATAGAGTGTGCCTCATTTGTGAGATACATGCAAATGAGAGTCCTATAAAATGCATGGTGTACAGCTGACAGCTCATAATAAATGCGTAAGAATTCCCAGTCATTGGTGTGAAAAGAAAGGTTTGATGCTGAATTGGTGGATAATGCATTGTTAGTGAAGTTGTTTTACATAAATGGGGAATCATCAACGGAAGCTTTACGAAAGTTTCAAACACAGAAAAGAATGAAGAAAGATCCTATCACTCCTGCTGGACTACAGTCTCTAACATGAAGTTTTGAGGAAACTGAAAGTTTGTCAGATCACCCTTGCACTGGCTGACAGACCAGTGTTATCCAAAGCCTGTACCAGTGGCTGAGGTAGGTATCGCGAATGATCGCTCTAGAGGCATGAGCAGTGTATGGGAAGCTGCAAGAATCTTGGGCATTGCAAAACCATCCATATTCTGCATCCTTCATGGTGTGTTAAACTTGTATTGTACAAGTTGCAATCCCTTCACTAGCTGTTACCAAGTTCACTAACAGGGAGGTATTCGCAATGTTGGCTTTGACAAAAGTCACAGAAGAAGATCCACAATGGCCAGACAACATCTTTTGGAGAGATGAAGCTCATTTTTGCATTGAATGGGACAGTTAATATGTTGAATTTGGGCACAAGACAATCCACATGCTTACACACACAGGAGCTTCTGCATTCACCGCAACTCACTGTTTAATATGGTTTAACTGCATCAGTGTCAGTCCCTTTTTCTTTGAAGAGTCATATGCAACGGGGGGGGGGGGTGGAAGACATACTCAGTACCACTTTCAACTGCAATGCAAAAGCGTAGTACCATGCTTGCAAGGAGAAAAATATTCTTCGTACAGTCATGTTCATGCAGAACAGGGCACCACCTCATATCGCATCTCCCATGAATAGTTTCTCATTAGCACATTTGGTCATGAACGATTCATCAGCCATAACTATAACTCTGCATGGTCCCCTCAGTCTCCGGACTTTACACCAGTAGATTTTTGGGTGTGGGACTATTTAAAGTCCCAAGTGTACCTGAGCAGCCCATCTTCCTTAGTGGATTTAAAAGATGCCATTCGTTGTGAAGTTGATTGCATTCACCCACATATACTCCATGCTTCTGTAGATGGTGTTTTCACCTGTTTGCAGCATGTAATTGTTTGTGCCAGCAGACACATTGAATAATTACTGTAGCAATATTTAATGGGTTCCCTGCATATGAATAAATGTTTTTGGTGCCATTCTGACTCTTAATCACTAGGATCACCCTCTGTTGGTGAAATTTTGAACTAAAATTGTTTAATAAAGTGTTCATTTAACAACTCCATTATGTCCTCTGCATCAGTCACTCTATTCCCATTTTTATCCAACAATGTTATTCTTACACAATCATTTCTCCTCCTACTGGCCACATAGCTAAAAAATTTTCCTAGGATTTTCTTTGGATCTTTGGGCAAATCTCATCTCATATTCCAGTTTTGCCTTTCTTACCATACTAGTCACTCTCCTGGCCTGAGTATTATATTCTTCATGCATCTGCCCTCCACTCCTCTCCTTATATCTCTTCCATAACCTCTTTTCACCTGCAGTTCCTGTTTGATATTGTTTGTCATCCACTTTACACCAAATTGTGTCCTCTTCACTTGTGGAATACAGCTTACTATTGCTGCTAACAAATATTCCTTCACAATTTCCCAAGCACTAATGATATCTCATCCTTCCAATTCCTCCCTCCATGGAACTTCCCCAAGTTGATATCTAAGACAATTATAATCACCTACCTTTTTTCTTTTTATCTATAAGAGATTAATGCTCAAATTCTATCATGTTTTAATATTAGAATATCTGATTGAAACATCTCTGCTAAACACAACATTTGTTATGAAACATTTCTAGATTGTTTAATCATTGTTATCAGAGACAAAGAGAATAGCACATTCTGCAGTATTTCAACTCTGTCTAATTGAAAGACAGAGCTTTACTGAAATTTATCAGAAAGTTATTTCTGATAACTTTTTTATTGATTTTTTTTTAAATTTAAGATTAATTAAATAATTTTTATATTAGTAAAAGCATGTGCATAAACCTAACAGTTTGTTAACACCATGACATACTATCTTACTATATTCTCACCTTTAGAGATCCAGAAAATAAGACAAACATAGAATAATGTGGGATAATTCAGATTCAAAACACAGATGTTTCAACAACATCAACATCATCAAATTCCTGACATGTACCCTAAAGGGGTGTACAGGATATGATAGTACTTCATGAAAAATTTACATCATTACTAACGTCTTATCTACAATTTTCCTCCAAATCAGTCTGTTACTTACACAGATGTTTTAATTATTTATTTATTTATTTACACATATGGCTTTGTGAAACTGGCATGAAATGTGCAATCACAATGTCCAGAAACAAATGATGAAAAAACTTAACATTTAAAGTTCATTACATAAAAGGCACAATTACAACTACAGGTCAATGTCCAGTCTGGAAAGCCAATCCAAGGCCTCATCTGTCACCTTGTGTATGTCCTGTAGGCCACCACCGTGAAATTGCTGCCTTGGGCAGTCGTACACAATATGAGTAATTGTCTGAGTCATTGGGGAACAATCACAATAAGAGTGGTCTTACAGTCCCCATTTATGTAGTGAGTAGCCACATCTGCCCTGGTTAGTTCTGATCCTGTTGATTGATGACCAAATCTTCCTAGGAAGTGCACATCCAGGCTACAGAGCACAGGGATCGTCTACCAGGAAGCTGTTTGTTGGGAGATTGTTGGACCAGAATTCTCTCCACATGTCAGTGTTGATGGCAGGATAGCTGAAGAGAGTTCGTCCATGGACCAGAGAGGCTTTCTAGATTTTAGGCAAAGACCTGGTGGATTTATGAGAGTCTGGTGTAGGGGCAGGAGAGGGTTGCTCATTGCTTTCTTAAATTCTTTAATCGAGGCTTGTCTTCTCCGTATGTTTGGTGGAGCAATGTTAGATAGGAAACTTTAATAATGCATAAAGGAAACTCCTGAAATGTACAGAAATATTATTTGCTCTGAGTTACTACATCAATTCTTCAATTTTCCATTTCGTGTGAAGATGCATATATGTAATGTCTGTGGTAACACAATACATACCAGACTATGCAAGTTTAAGTATGAAGACTTCTATTTTCATGTAATAATATATAAACATGTTATTATTGTATGTATGTAAGTCTTCTGATAATTTTTTTTTCTTGTAACCATTACTGACTAAGGTAGTTTCTGACCTCTGGAATGTCGAGTATGAGGAAAGATTGAAAAGATGTAATTTGCAGTCTAGTGGAGAGAAGGAAGAGGGGAGATATGATAGAGACCTACAAGTTGGTAAGGGGTTGTTATAGGATCAATGGTGGAGAAGTTCTACAGAGAATAGTGGGAGATCAGGGGAGAACCAGAGGTCATCCCTGGAAACTGTATAAAGAGGGTGTGAGTAGGGGAGTGAGAGGCAGGTTTTTTTCGTGCAGAGTTGTGAGTGATTGGAATGCCTTGCCTGAGAGTGTGATGTCTGCAAGGAGTTTGAATGTGTTTAAAACGCGGTATGATGAGATGTGTGTGAGATAAAAGGACCTCCTAGATGAGTCTTTGACTCCATGAGGTCTTGTTTAATAATAATAATAATAATAATAATAATTACTGTCTTCACTTAAACTTTGATTAACTTTCACTTCATGAAAGTTAATCAAAACCATGGTAGTGAAGAGCAGTATACCTGAGATTCATTAGTCTATTCCCTATAAATCTATCTATATATAAACATTTATTCTTTTAAAAAAAATAAAAAATAAAATAAAAATAAAAAAAAAAAATATATATATATATATATATATATATGTGTGTGATTGTTTAAAAAAATGTATCATCATCAGTACGAATATTCTTTTCAGGCTCTAGCTGGAGAAATTGGATTAGATGCTACACTTGAAAATGTATCAAATTCCATTTTTAATGGCCAGTTACCAAATAGTTGGCGTCGATTATGTCCTCAAACATGCAAGGCACTTGGGAATTGGACCAATCATTTGCTACGCCGCTACCATCAGTATAGATCATGGGTATGTATTCAACTTTTCACCAATGAAATACTTCTGTTTTTGCTGTCATAACAGGCATATGCATATTTTTTAATATATATATATATATATATATGTGTCATCCACAAATGAAAGGTCACATGACCTGTTGAACATTAGTGCCATATGTGGGCAAGAGGAATAGAAGAAAGAAGCTCTCTGTTCACATTCTGCTTGAACCACTGAGGATTGTATCTTTGGGAAAAGAAGAGTGGGAGAGACGTTCCAAAGGACAGAAGAAGATGGAATGAAATTAGTGAGTTTCAAGATGGACTGTAAAAGAGTGTTGGTTAGCAGTGGCTCTTGTTTTAATGATTTTGTACAGAATTCCTGACAGAATCAAGCAATCTTAGAGAGAATTTTGGTGCACCTTCCCAAATATGGGAGCAATAATCCATGGCTGTGCAAATTTGGGCTTTGTACAGAGTTAGCAGCTGTGAAGATGCAAAACAGTACACCAAGTTCTTTGGCAGCTGCAGAAGCTATAGTTGAAAAGTGATTGTGCCAGGAAAGATCTAGAGTGTAGGTCAGACCAAAAAGAGAAATCTGATCATGCTTGGATATCACAGTATTACTGAAGATAAGGGGGAGGTATGTGAGCTCTTTCTTGCAAGAGGACAGACAGGACTGAGTTGGGTGGCACTGAAGTTTACAAGGTTGTCCTTGTCTCACTGAGATATAGCTAAGAGATCTGCGTTCAGATTGCTGTTTGTGGTAGATCTTGAGGATTCTAATACTTGAGCGCTGCAGGGTTTGTTGAATGAAAAGGAGGAAGGGAATGTACTGTCATCAGCAAAGCTATGAATAGGATTGGAAGGCTGAGAAAGGAAGTCATTTATACATAAGAGGAAGAGAATGGGTGAAAGAACAGAACTCTGGAATACTCCTGCATTGGTGGGGAAATCTGAGGAGAGTAAACCATCCACCATGACATGTAGTGAGCAGCTAGTGAGAAAGTTGGTGATCCAGTTGCAGAGTGAGGCAGACCATAGGATGGCAGTTTGTTAAATAGGTCACTGTGACAAACCCAATCAAATGCCTTTGAAATGTCAAAGGCAACCACATGAGTTTCTCCAAATTTCTTCATGGCCTGAGTCCAGAAGTGAGTGGTGTAAGCAAGAAGATCACCTGTAGATCACAAGTGGCAGAATCCATACTGCTGGTCACTGATTAGTTGGTGTGGTTCTTCAAGAGTTGGTTGTTGATGACCTTCTCCATAGCTTTAGAGAACAAATGTGAGAGGATTTGGACGGTAGTTCATTGGTTGACTTTTATCACCTTTCTTTGGGATGGGTTGGATGTGGACTTGTTTCCATGTTGTAGGGTAGATACCAGTTGAGTAGGATAGATTGAAGAGGTGATATAGGATAGGTGTTAGTTCTGGGGACAGTGTTTTTAACACAATAAGTGGGATATCATCAGGACCGGATGCCTTGTTTGTGTTCAGGTTATTTAGGATTTTTTGGATTTCTTTTTGCCAGAAGACTATGGGCGACATGAAAGGAGCTGTTCTTGGGAGAACTTTGTCCTGGTCTTCAGTTCAGGAATTGGAAGAGAAAGAGATGCCAGTAAGTTTGTCTTGTCTTTAAGTGAGGTAACTATAGTACCATCTAGATGTAAGAGTGGTGGAAACCTGGGTGAGCAAAAATTGCACCCAATGGCCTTAGCAAGGGACAAAGAAGGAGTGACTGCCATTTGGGCAGGAAGCAAGTTTGCAGCATTTGGCCCTTTCAAAGTCTGATTTGGATGTGGTGATGATTCTTTTACAACTGTTGCAAGCTGTAGTGTAGACAGAGTGGGCAGACTGGAGTTTTGGTCTTGAGCCATTTGTGGTAAGCAGATGTTTTTTCTTTTACACATTTTTTGAGAACTAGGGCTTGGATGGTGGCTGGGAGTTTGGAGTGGAATGAGGGATGAAAGCTTCATTCCTGTGCGGATGAGTTCTGTTATTCAGTTTGAGCAGCTGTTTGGATCAGAAGAGCTGAAGCAGTAGTCAGACCATGGGAAAGAGAAATAAAAGTCATGGAGGTAGTGCCAAAGGACATGAGACTGAACTGGTGGATATAGGTAGTTCTGTGGCAAAAGAGACTTGTATGAGGTTGTGGTCTGAGTTATCAAGGGAAGAACTGACAAACACAGTATACCTGGAAGGGGAGCTTGTTAGGAAGAGGTCATGTGTGTTGACAATTTGAAGGGGCAGGGTTGTCAGGTATTCTGGTTGGAAGACTGATGATCTGAGAGATAGGTCATTGCTGATGGCAAACACCTGAGCATCCCTGCCTGCTTGATCAGTGAAACTGGAGAAGGGGGGGTGGGGGCAATGTGAGTTGTCGACATTGAAATCCTCAAGAAAGATGACCTCACTATTGGAGTATTTCAATTGCAGAAAATCAAGCTTTAGAGATAGAGAAAGAGATAGTTGAAGAGCTCAGAGTGGTTGCCAGAGTTTGGAGAGCGATAGAGGGAGCATATGAAAAGGGCACGTTGGCTTGGTAGAGAAATTTTGAGCCAAAGTAGATCAAACAGTGGGGATTCGAGGGTTTGCAGTCTTTGGCAGTATGTTGGTTCTGATGAATACACAAGTGCCATCCTAATGGCAGAAAAAGCTGTGTAATGTATAGTTTGGACATTTGAGGTTGTCAGTTGGGGTTGATTCTGATAGAAATAGTACTTCTAGTTTAGATGACTGTAGGTGGTGGTGCACATATTGATGTTAAGGCCATGGATTTTGGTGAAGTGAATGTGGACACTTTTTTTTTGGTAAGAATTAATGTTGGTGGTCATTTGATTGGATTTCTGTTGTTGGTTTTTATGATTCTTTTGGTTGGATTTTTTTAACTATTTTTTTGTGGAAGAATTTTTGTGATCTGTTGTTAAATCTTATTTCTTTGGGTTGTGGTCCATTATATCTGATTAAGAAGAGATAAAGAGAAAGCAGGGCATGCAGTGAGAGGTGACAGGCAAACATATCACCCACACAGAGGGAACTCAGTCTCCTGTTCATTTGTGGCTTCGACAGTTCCCCCCCTGCAGTCACAGTATCTGGTCTCCCTCCAGTCACGAACTGGCAAAATATATGGCTGCAGGATTTGACGCTGGCTGATTGGGATACCTCCAGATTCATCGCAAACTGGTTCAGTCCCATGTACTATCCAGCGGCCAGCCTGCAGAACCATTTTACTGCTGTACCCTTGAATAGGGGAGGGTCCAAGCCTCTACAGTGAGAGTGGCATGTCAATGAGGATGTCACTCTCACTGCATATTGGAAGAGTGGGGAGAAAGATATATTTGGAGGCATTTTGATACTGAAAATACTTTGTGCCTATACATGCAAAAACTATGATCTTTATTATTTGCATACAGAACTTTCTTTGTTCTAGTTTTATCTTGTGATTATGCTGATACAATGATGATGGCCCATTAATTTCTGGACAAAATATTTGAAGTAATAAAAATTATGATTCTTTGTTCTCATGAATATGTGTGTCTAATAAACCAAAAAAAAATCAACCCACAGCTAATAGCGTAAGTAGATAAATGATAATAATTTGGAAGTGTATTATATTTGTAGCAGAGAATTTGCACTGTAATGAGAAATATAATGAACAGGCAAGAATAAAGAAGTGAATTCTATGAGACATTAATGCCATTTATGAATTTACTGTTCAGATCTTGTCACACGGGAATTGAGAAGATCCAGCAGAATAAAAATTAGTGTTTTTGGACTGAGCAACATTAAATGTTGAGCGAATTGCAGAGATTATCAAATAGATGTAAGTACTATATTACACATCAGTAAGAAATATACTGATTTTTTTTATACTAATCCCATACATGAGAAGTCAAAGAACCTATAAGCACATGAGTGTCATATAAATAGGACACAGGTGAGGAGGACTCAGAGAGAAATTTATTGACTGTTTTTTTTTTAGAGATGCAGGTTATAGTTGTTTGGATATACTACTTGCATTAGGTTGTTTGAGAGGATGAAGGTAAATGGAATAAAAGAGGAAGAAGAAAAGTAGTTGCATAGTAAAGGAGTTACCAGTTCAGTAGACCAAGTACCTGTAGAACAGACACAGAAATAAACACTGCATTTGTGATATAGAGGTTGAAGTGAATCTGTAAGAGAGGAATCATCTTTGAGTCGAATGGAAACCATTGCTGTGAAAATGGAGGTAGCTTCATTTTTAGTTGAAAATTGTAGGTTGTACTGTATCTATAAAAAATTAATAGC
Organism: Typopeltis vanoorti; assembly: GCF_054136105.1. Taxonomy (NCBI): domain Eukaryota; kingdom Metazoa; phylum Arthropoda; class Arachnida; order Uropygi; family Thelyphonidae; genus Typopeltis; species Typopeltis vanoorti. The sequence goes on along the minus strand of NC_143564.1, from coordinate 24,771,873 downwards.
TGAATAGATTGGTGTAAGAAACAGATAGCTCCAATAAGCCACTGCAGAGTTATAATAGTTACAGTACATGCACTGTATACAACTTTGTGACTAATGTTCATTATTTCTTGTAAATATTTCATTTTATTTTTCATAACAGTGTGTTTGATATTTTTTGATATATTCCCATATAGTAATGAATAAATTTGTGACAACATTTTGTTATTTATTTTAATTATGAAAGGAACAATGGGATGGTCTGGGATATAGAGAAAACAGGATTTGAAGAAGATTCTGGGTTGAGTAAGGAGAAAAAAAATGGCTCAAGGAAGGTATGGGGAAGTCACATCTAATTAGTGGCATCAGAGAAACGTGTTCTAGATCCAGGAATGAGCTGTTATGTTTCTATGAATGTCAGAAATGAGAGAAATGAAATGGTGGCACTGATTGAGATTGCTCACTCAAAAAGTGTTGGAATAAGTGAGGCATATTTGGATAAGGATGACATCCTGACCGGAATACAGATGGAAGGTATGATGGATTTTATAAAGATACACAAGATAAAAAGAGAGATGGAGTGCTATTGATGATAGAAAAAGAGTTATGTCCACACAAGGTAGATGCAGGGGGAGAGGGGAGTAGTGGTAGTAGTTTTGAGGCAGTATGGCATGAGATAGAAGTAAATAGAATAAAATACTTAGTCAGATGTTGTTATAGACCTGGTAATGTGGATGGTAGCAACCATGAAATGCCATCAAATTAGCCAAGCAAATAGGAAAAAGGATTTTAATTATGGCAATATCAACTGGGATGATGAGATAGCAACCAGAAGTAAAGAACATGAGTTTATCGAGTTTTTGAGGGACAGAAACCTCAGACAGCATGTAACAGAGAGCACACGAGCATTGATGGTGTTAGATTTTATCATCTCATCACAGGATGTCATTATAAATGAGGTATCAAATATCCCTCCAGTTGGTGAGAGTGACTCTGAAGTGATTACCTGGGTGTTGCCAGCCATGCATGTGAGGACTTCTGGGACTTCTGTGAGGAAAGGGCATATGTGGAACTACAAGGCTGGTGATTATGAAAAGCTCAGGAGACAGCTTGCAGCTGTAGCATGGAATGAAGAGTTGGGTGGAGAACAGATCAATGCTGCTTGGGTGCTAAGAACTATCTAGTAGAAGCAATGTCTAAATGTATTCCAAGAGACAGAAGGTTAAATGAGATACAAGGTAATGAGGAAGAGAACTGATGAAACTGAGGAACTGAACAAACTTAATGTTAATAAAGCTGTGGGACAAAATTGCAAGCTTGTAGTTTTATCTTTCTTCTGTGACTTGCAAAATTGCAAGTCACAGAACTCAGACATTAAATTATAGGCTAATCTGTGTGTCATATGTGGTTAAAGTGTTGGAGAGGCTGGTGAGAACCAGGATTCAGATCTAGGTTGACAACAGTGGTAATATCTTGTTTTGATTTGTTTTGATAATCTACATATTTATTACAATAAGGTGATACCTGCACTGGAAGGAGATGGATACATAGTAGTATACTTAGATTTTGCAAAGGCTTTTGATAGATTACTGTATGATAAGTTGATAGTCAAACTTGAGTGAATGGGGTGGATATTAGACTAGTGCATTGGATTGGAGATTGGCTATGATAGATATCAGCAAGTCGTGTATGGGGGAGCAATGTCACAGAAGAGGGAAGTCACTAGTGGGTTGCCTCAAGCATATGTTTTAAGGACATTGCTGTTTAACCTGTATGTTAATGATATTGGGGGTGATTTTAATGGGCATAAGAGTGGGGATGCAAGTTTACTGTTGCAAAATGTAAGGTTTTCAAAAATCAGATATAGAATTTATGTTGGATGGTTATTTAAGGTTATTTAAGATAGAGGACATATTGTGAAATTCTGAGGACAGAACAACGAATTCTGGCAATGATGCAGAGGACATCGACTTGTAGAAAATTCTGGTTCCATTAAGGCCTTGATTAGGCTACATATAGACTACTATGCACAGATTTGGTCACCTGATTTTCAAAAGGATTTAAAGTGATTGACTAAGGTAGTTTCTAATATTTGCAATGTTGAATACAAAGAAAGGTTGAGAAGATGCAATTTAAGAGTCTAGTGGATATTAGGGTGATATGATAGAGACAAGGAAGATGGCAAAGGATTGTTGTTATAGGATTAACATCAAAGAGATTTTACATAAATTGGTGGGAGAAGAACAAGAGGTCATCCCTTGAAGCTGTATAATGGTTTTCTGCATCGAGAGTTATGAATGATTGGAATGCATTGCCTGAAGCATGGTGTCTGTAAAGAATATGAATGCATTTAAGTATGGTGAGCTATGTGTATGATAAAGTGACTTTCTAGATGAGTCTTTCACTCCATGGAGTCTTTAGGATAATAACAAAAATATAATTGTTTACCTTAGGTTGGCATATTTTATGCAATTTGGTGCAAAAAGGGGGTAGCTTCAAATTTTGAGAATTCATTCAGCTCTGAGGAAAAAGGATATTAATTTAATAATAGTGCTCTAATTTGAATGCATATGTACTTTATGCATTGGCAAAACATTTCAAATAACAGTCTAAAGATATTTAAAGTATTCATATTTGGTCATGAAGTGTTAAAATATAAGACTTATTATTGTTTACGTGACCATAGGTTTTTTTAATTACTATATATGTTCATATAATAACACCTACCAGTTTTGCTAGCACCTGTCTATGTTTTCTCAAGGCTTGAACGATAAACACAAAAGAAATTATAAATGCACAAAGTACAAAGAATACAAAACCGTTAGTAACTATAAGGTAGCTAAGTTGATACGTTCACGTAACAATGTCAGCATGTATTGCGAATCTTTAGTCCGTGTCCTGAACACGCGTTCGTTGCATGAGCATGCATTATATAATTGTTGCCGTACTGTAGTTCTGTCAAACTGAGTTAAAACTTGGAAAAATTTAATCAATTCGCTCAGTTTGACGGAACTACAGTATGCCAACAATTGTATAATTGATCTCTGAATGATACCAGCAGGCAATGTACACTAACCTGTTTGTAAACAACATATCATGTGGACTGACTGTGAATCTTCAGTTATTTGTTGATGATGCAAAGTTGGGAAGAATTATATCTAGCACTGCTGATGTTAAATCCTTTCAGGTAGATTTGAATATACTTCTTACTTGGACAAAAGAGTGAGATTGTAGTTTTTAGTTTTAATATCAATGAATGCAAGGTGTTGCATTTTGGAGTGCAGAAATATAAAGCTGCATACTATATCGATGGCGCAAGATTTGGAAGTGATAGTTGACAGTAGACTGAAGTTTAGAGTGCATATTGCTAGTGTTGCAAAGGCTGCACATCGTAGTGCTGCTATGATAAGTACTCTAACATGCAAGAATAAGGAAGTGGTTATGCCACTGTAGAAGACACTAGTCAGATAACTCTTGGACTATTTGTGCTCAGATCTTGTCACCTGGTTTTCAGTGTGATATGGAAAGGGTTCAGAGATGAGTGACTAAGCAATATCAGGAGTTTGGAATGCTGGCTATGGAGAGAGGTTGAAGAAATGTGGTTTCAGAGTTTGGTGGATAGGAGGAAGAGAGGTGATATGATAAAGAAATTTAAGTTAGTGAGAGCATTTTATCAGATTAATCCAGAGGGGATTATAGAAAGAGTAGAAAGTGAGAGGGGAAGAATCAGAGGTCATTCCTGGAAGTTATGTAAAAGTGTGGTGAAGAAGGGTGTGAGGAGTAGATTTTTTACATGGAGAATTGTCAGTGAATGGGATGCATTACCAGAATGTGTTGTTAATGCAAGGAGTGTTAAGGATTTTAAGATTCTATATGATAAATATGCTGTCAGTTGAATGAACCTCCCACGATGAGTCTGTCGACTCCATGGAAGGTGTAATAATAATAATAATAATAATAATATAAACTGAACAACCTATTCCCAGAGTTAGAAGAACAAATATTTATCCTTCTAATCCTCAGAATACAGCCTGGCATTGCTTGTTCCAAATATATCTTAACTCCCATGTATTCTGATTTCTTTTCTTTCCACTTATACTAGTAATCTGTTCAAATCATGTCCTAAATCTGCCCTAGTTTTTTTACTCTGTACTTTAACATTAACTTTTTTCTCAAAGTGGTTTCCACATGCCTAGCCATCTTCATAGCACATGAATGTGCGATCACTCACCCAGTCAATGCAAAATCTTGGAGTTTTCCAAGGCATTTGACAGGATGGCACATGACTTGATTTTTAAGTTGGATCATATAGATTTGGATATCAGGTTAGTGGATTGGTTGGTGATTAGTTCTCTGATAGATTTCATTAAGTTGTATATGGGGGAGCAGCACAGAGAGTAGAAAGGTTACATGGTGGATCTCTACAGAGTTAAGTTCTGCAAACGTTGCTGTTCAATCTTTATGTCAATGATATTGTCAGAGGACTTCAGGGAGATTTTCATTTGTTTGTAGATGTGAAGCTAGGGAGGATTATTAGTAATGATGCTGATATTTTGCTCTTCAAGAGGATTTGAATAAGCTGGAAGGGTAGGCAAATGCATGGGGGGATGTCAATTTAATGCAACTAAATGTAAGGTTTTAAAATTTTGGGATCCACAGATGGGATACTTCATATTTACTTGGAGTTATACTGGAAGAAGCAAGAGGTAGCAAGAGATCTTGGGGTGATTATGGATAGAGATTTAAAATTCTGTGGACATATTGCAAAAGGTTGTGAAGAAATTTCAGAGAATTGTGGCAATGCTGTGAACAACATTGACCACAAAAGATAAAAGTGTGCTGGTCCCATTATATAAAGCTTTGATCAGATGACATCTGGTCACTGGGATTTGAAGGGATGAAGTAACCTTGGAGAGGGTACAGAGACAGATAACAAAAATGATGTCAGGACTGTACAATGTTGATTATGAGGATAGACAGAGCATGCAGACCTCAGAGTTTGGTAGATAGAAGGCAAAGGGGGGGGGGATATGATAAAGACATTTAAGCTGGTGAAAGATTATTATTGTATTAACACTGAGACAATTTTTCATATGGTAGAATGAGGGAAAGGAATAAGGACAAGAGAAAAGCCCTGGAAGTTGCAAAAGGAAGTGGTGAGCAAAAGGGTAAGAATTACATTTTTTGCATGGAATGCATTGGTGGTAAGCATGCAGAATATGAATGATTTTAAGCAGTGGTATGATAGACTTTGTGCTCACTAGTTTTGATCTTATGAGCCTTGTAACTCCATGGGGGTAAGAAAAATAATAATAATAATAATAAAATATCTGTTTATGATCAGATCCTTGAATGCAGGGGCGAATTCTCTATGCTTGCTGCGCAAGCTCATTACTTGAGAAAGAAGTAATATTTATTTGTTAATAAATGCATGCATTTATAAGCATTCTATTTAGGTTTTTATTTTTGTAGACAGAAGACGTCTTAAGCTTGTGCAGCAATAATTGAGCTTTGCATTGTGTATCGAAGGCCGATGCTTGCTCGTCTAGTCAAAACTACCTTGGCTTGCTCAGTTGTTGGAGCTTCCAGGTCCTTGCTGCAGCACTGTGATTTCATACTCGTGCATAGCCATTTTCACTCCCTTCACGTCGTCTTAAACAGGCCATGCACAGTCAAAGTAGCTGTAGCCAGTGAGCTTCAGCCAGCCTTTACAGGAGTGCTTGTTGCTTGGGAAAATTAAGTTACAACCAACTTTTTATGACGATGTTATTGACCAGTTCATAAAGAAGAACCGTAGGGTAGAATTTGTATTCAAGTAGCTAAATTGAAAAGATAGAATATCATTTGTAAAATAAATGTTTTATTTGTATGATTAAATGTACATAAATTTCTAAATATATAGTTTTAAATGGTCAGTAATCATTATTCCACTAATCAGACTTCAATCACACCTCTCACTCCAAGAGCAAGCATGAATTTCAAAACCAGCATTCGCCCCTGCTCGAATGCTATAAATTCTAGCACTCAACCCTAACATTTCTTTTTAAGCCTACTCAACTATTGAACAGGAGAGCTAAGAGTGAAGTGAATCGAAGCAAGGAGACATCTAAGCTCACTTCAACTAAAACAGTTTCTAAGTATAAAATTAATTTCACTAAATAATTAGAAATTTAGTACTATGCTTCCATAATTATTAAAAAAAAAAAAAAAAAAAAAAAAAAAAAGAAATATATTGATATAATATTTATATGATTAAATAATTCATTGTATGTACTGGAATTTTATTTAAGCATGAAGAAGGCGAGCCCAAAGTTATGTGGCTTTCAGGACTACACATTCCTGAGTCTTATCTTACTGCCCTTGTTCAAGCAGCATGCCGTTTAAATGAATGGCCACTGGACCGCTCTTCACTCTACTCTGTAGTAACCCAGTTTGACTCTGAAAGTGATGTTGTGGATACACCACTTATAGGTTAGTTACAATATTTTAAATGCAATTGTGAATTTTGAATACAATACTGCAGTAGTTTCTTTGCTTTCTGTTTAAAATCCATGATAATTAAAAATACCAAAACTAAGGATTATTGTAACATATGTCAATACTGAATTTTTAAATTCATTCACACTTTTGCTTGTTGCCTTTGACAGTGTATTTCACTTACCTCATAAACATTCATTTTCTTTGAGGAGAAGAAAAAAGCAAATATTAAAAAAAAATTTCTTTTCCTTCCCCTACTGTTCCATGAAAATCTCGCCATATAAATCCAATAAGTTGCTATCAGTAACTTAAGTCTCAAGTTTTTCAATTTCTCTATCGCAAAAATTTCCTTGGTTCTATAGTGTAATATCTGTTATGATAACTAATATTCATTATTGCTGATACTGCATTACTTAGTTTACCTCCGTTTGTACTTCAAGGCATCATGCTTTATTCTACAAAATCTACACCCAATGCTGGGTCCATTAATTCAGATGGTTTGCTCATATCCTTAAAATAGTCACTTTTTCATCCAATTTTCTTTCTTATGATTGTAATAATGTTTGCAACATCTCTACTACTTTTGTAATATGTTACTTAATTTCAACTGTTATCTGCTTGTTATAGCAATAGACTGAGAAAGAAAAGAGTCAAGGCCTCCAAAAATATTATTATTATTGTTCCGGGAAACTCCAAGAAGTCGACAGACTCATCGAGGGAGGCCCTAACATCATGTCTGGAACAACTATTCAACATTCACACAGTATCTATCATATCTTGCCTTGAACTCATTCATGGTCGTAGCACCCACAACAGACTCTGGCAGCTTATTCCACTCATTCACCACTCTCCAAGTAAAAAACCTAGCTCTAACACCCTTGTCAACCACGTTCTTGCCCAGCTTCCATGCATGGCCCCTAGTCCTCCCACCACCAGTCATATTTTCAAAAATATCTTCTGGATCAATCTTATAAAAACCCTTCAGTAATTTGAATGTCTCAATCATATCACCCCTCCTTCGCCTATCATCCAATTTCTGCAACCCACAAATCCTCAACCTATTCTCATAAGGTTCATTCCACAGACCTGCTATCATCTTGGTCACTCGTCTCTGGACCCTCTCCACTTCCTCCCCATCACGAAGAAACCCTGGTGCCCATAACTGGGCACAGAAGTCCAGATGGGTCTTATCAAGGCTCGATACAGAGGAACAACAACTTGTTTGTCTCTGCATGTTAAAGTATTTTTCATAAGCCAAGTGATTTGGTTAGCTGTTTTAGTCACTTTTGCAATGTGCCCCCTAAACTTCAACTCCCTATCCACCAGCACTCCCAAATCCCTGGCCTCATCAATCTCCTGGAGTACGGTTCCACCAATGCGATATACTGCTACTGTTCTTTTCACCCCAAAGTGCATAACCTTATACTTTGCACATTAAACTGACATCCATTTTTCCTAGCCCAGTCCTCCAAACTATCCAAATCATCCTGCAAAATTTTGACATCCTGTGCACTCACAATTGCTCTACCCAACTTTGCATCATCAGCAAACAAGTGAACACTTCCTCTCAAATCCTTTCCAATATCATTGATGAACAAATTGAAAAGCAGTGGTCCAAGAACAGAGCCCTGCGGCACTCCACTAGTCACAAGACGTCTTTTTGACTCCACTCCTGAATAAACCACTCTCTTCTATCTCTCCTTCAACCACCCTCCTATCCATCTTACCAACCCTATATCTATCCCCATCTGCTCCAGTTTACTGATTAGGGTTCCATGTGGTATCCTGTCAAAGGCCTTGGCAAGGTCCAGTAGTATCACTGTAAACCCATTACCCCTATCCAGTTCAGCCGTCACTGTGAGCAAGTTACTGAGACATGATCTACCCTTCACAAAACCATGTTGTCCCCTATACAATATCCCATTTTCATCTATCCAATCCTGTATTCTTTTCTGGACTAATTTCTCTAAGACCTTGACAATGATTCCTGATATGCTAATCGGTCAGTAATTTACAACAGCAGTCTTGGAACCACCTTTATGCAGTGGAACTATTTTCCCCTCCTTCCACCCGCTCGGGACTAACCCAGACCCGAGACTCAAATTAAACAAAATGGTCAAGGGTACTGACAATTCTTTAGCTGCTTCTCGTACTACACGAGCTGGTATACCATCCAATCCCACAGATGTATTGACATTGAGGTTATGCAATAGACTACTCACCTCCACTTCATTCACCACAATTCCCGTATAATCTACTGGTTTATTCGTTTCTGCAATGTCACCACCTGGATGATATATTCTTGCAAAGTGCTCACTCAGTAACTCAGCTATCTCAACTGATTCAGTTACCTCCCTACCATCGGCATTCTTTAAAATCATTCTGCCATGCACATTTTTCCTTTTACTTGCTACATATCTAAAAAACTGTTTAGGATTCTCTTTAGCCTGCATGGCTAATGTTCTTTTGTAATCCTTTTTTGCTTTTCTTACCACACTCGTTACCCTTCTGGCCTGCGCTTTATACCGTTCATGTGCCTGCCGGTCACCTTTCTCCTTAAATTCCCTCCATAGTTGTTTCTGTTTTTGCAGCTCAAGCTTAATGGTGTTATTCATCCATTTAATCCCTACTTGATTTATTATTCGGACTCTAGGTATACAGTCAGCCATTGCTTCATGCAAGCACTTCTTAACTACCTCCCATGCACTATCAACTTCTAGTCCTTGCAGTTGTACATGCCATGGCACTGAGCCAATCAAACTCCTAAGCTTGTCATACTTTCCAGCCCGATAATTCCACATGTACCCTGTCTTAATTGAAAATTCTACACCTTTAGCCACCTCCCAAGTTAAGACCCTATGATCACTCTCACCGATTGGTGGCAATGTAGTCATATTTGTTACAGCCAAATCCTCAGATGTAATTACTAGGTCAAGTACTCTCTGACCCCTAGTATTTTCCATTACATGCTGTTGCAGATAGTTATCCCTTAATAACCGCATAAAATCCAGTTCCTTCCTCCCGTGTGTCCTCTCCTCACTCCAATCAATGCGACCATAGTTGAAATCTCCCATAATAATCACCCTCCTTCCAGCCATTTCTTCTATTTGCTTGTGCATACTGTCACCACCATCTTTTCCATCACCTGGTCTATAGCAGCACCCAATTGTATATTTAGTTCTGCTAGCCACAATCTCACACCAAATGGCCTCAAATGTGCTCTTTTCTCTATCCTGCAAAACTTCTATTTTCCTTGGCTGTAGCTCATCAGCTATCATCAACAATACTCCTCCCCCCATTTTATTTTCTCTGTCATTCCTGAACACACTATACCCATCACATTCAATCCCACTAGCTATGTCATCTACAGTCAGCCATGTTTCACTAATACCAATAACCTGTGGTCTGGAAGTGCCAACCATGGCCAAAAACTCTTCCTTCTTGTTCCTAATACTCCTAGTATTAGTGTACATGAATTTAAGACCCCCATTAGCCCCAACCCTACCTTGATGCCTTATATTAACTATCCCACTCTGGTTTGTTGTCCTTATTTGCTCTAGCATATTATATTAATCCTAAATTCAACTGCCTCCCTAAGGTTTGGAGTACCTCCCCCCCCTTAACAAATCTAGTTTCCCTGAATTTGCACATCCACTACATTCAGCAACACTTTCTCAAGTGTTCTTACACCATAACCATTCAAATGCAAGCCATCCATCTTATATAGATCCTTTCACCCATCAAACTCACTCCACACGTCCACAAATTCCACTCCACTCGTCATACATAACCCATGCATAAAGTCATTCGCAATTATGGCCCTCCTTTTAAACATTTCACTGTCATACCATGGCAAAAGACTAATCATTCTAACTCTCTCACTCTTTTCTTTTGCTACCTCAAACAATTCATTCAGGTCTTCTATCATTTCCATTTTATCTCCTTTCAAATCATTCGTACCTGCCACAACAATCATTTCTTTCACCCTTTCCTTTTGCTCTCTAATAGACTCAGTTACATCCTTTATGGTCGCACCAGGTTGGTACGATTTTGTCAAATCTTCTACTAACACACCTCGTACTAACGAGTCTCCATACAGCACTCTATCCTTCATTTTGTTCATGTTCACATTCATACGCCTATTTTTCCTGTCATACCTTTTATTATTGGTTGGTTCATTCAGTCGACTTTTGTTCATGCACTCTAGCTGCTGTTTTGCCCTTTCTATCGCACCATTCAACAACGCGATCTCACTCAATGCATCTATCTCATCTTTTTTATTCTCTGAGAAACCATTAATACTATCATTCACACTCTCATAATTCTCATGTACAACCTTGCCGTTTATTGTCATATCGCTATTTTCTTCATTCTGAAGTTTGACAAAAATATCACACTCACGATCCGAAATACACTTCAATTCCTCATTCTCCCTACATTTTCTACACACATTCAATCCTTTATTATCATCTATCCACACTCCGACCGCACTCCGCAAAGCGTACATTTCACAGCTAGTACACTGACTCATTTCTTTTATACTACCGTTCTTTGATAAAGATGGCGAACCATCATTACTGGCCGCCATTTTCCTTCTTTCAGGTGCCATAATTATTGCAACGTGTTTTATCAAATAATAAGTTACAACACACCAAAAACACACAAATAGACGCACTAAAATAAGCAAGGCAAACAAAACTACGCAATATTAAGTAATTTTATCAACGATAACTGAAAATAATACTTATCTTATCAGGAGCTTGCACGAACACTACACACTACGATATAACCTCGAACTCCCTCAAATCCATGCCTTTTCTAATTAGTACAGTACATCCTCATGCTACAGCACACAACTTTCCATTTCTGATTTCCAAATTGCAGAAGCTTATATTTACCTACTTTAAATTGTCCTTTCCAAATCCATGTGTATGATGATGATATTTAATCTTCTAAGATTCATGTAGCATGATGTGTTCATACATCAAAATTTGAAATTGGACAATGAAGCTTATTTCTGCCTATGGGCTCATTCAAGAGTTCCACTGAGTGAAAGTGGAACTTTTCAAGTTATTAGCAAAGGCAGCTGTCATAAAGAAAAAGGATAAGCTAATCCTTGTTGGAGATATAAACAATAAATAAAAGGAAATTAAAAGATTTAATAATAAATGGTACACACCTACTAGATTTCAAGGACATGGACACTGATTACTAACATTGTTTCAACATACAGATGTACACAAATTCTCATGGCTAGAAGACACAAGAAAAAAGAATTGTCACTGACACAAAGGTATATAGGGGATTTGGCAAATTCTGAATAAAAAACAGTCATTGATTCAGCCAAGAGGCATAACTGCCATTATGCAATTTCAAAAGGAACTGTGCTTTGCATTATGGGATACTAAGGTAAGTGATGTGAAGTCATCAGCCTCTATTATATAAGTAGCATAGTCATGAAGATATTTCATGCACAGAACTTAGTGCAATTATATTCAGTTAAAGGATTAAACAAGAAGAATATAATTTCTTGGCAAGTTCCTAATTTGACACAAACACATGTTGTAGTAAGCTGGGGAACATAGGAGGGGGATGATCAAGAAATGCATAGGTAACACAGATTAGTGAACAGGAAATGGTAATTATTTTGGAGATTTTGTGTTAGCATAAGTTGGAATAAAGAGATAACAATTAGAATAAGGAAAATGAATTTCTTAAATTAATGTGAGACAGTATGTAATGAAGAACACGTGAGTATCAAGAGTCTTAGATCTGATAATTTCATCAGAGGATATGATTGTGAGTGGAATAATCTTGTCATGATCACTGACGAGAGTGATCATGAGTAGCCAGCCATGTGGAGCTACAAGCCTGGTGATTATGTGAAGCTTAGGAGATAACTTGGAGGTATAGCATAAAATGCAGAATTAAGCAAAAAGGAGATAAATATTGCTTGGGATCTGACCAAGAGATAATTAACAGTGTCGATGTGTGAATGTATGCCAATTGTCAAATGGATAAAACATGAAATCTGGAAGAAGGTGACACGATGGAGGCAACACAAGATGAATAAGATTAATAATAAGTTGTATAAAGAATATAAAGACCAAATCAGGAAGGTAACTCAGTAGATGAGGACAACAAAAGTGCAGTATGAGAAGAAATCAGAAAATCAGGTGAAGAAGAACACTAGAGAGTTTTCCCAATATATGGCAAGCAGAAGAAAGAATTTGATTATGGTAAGATAATATTATTAGATAAGAATGAGTGCATGAATGATGTGAAGAGCTGGGTGGGGTTTCTGAGGTTTCGAATCTGAATGGATAGGTAATGACATTATGTAAGGGTAACTGGGTACAAGCGATGTTGAAATGCATGTACACAAATGCCCGAAGTACCAGAAATAAAGGAGAGGAGTTTCTAGCAATGGTCAGCTCAACTTGGCCAAACATTATTGGCATCAGGAGACCTAGTTGTCAGAGAATGATGAGTTACAGTGATAGAATGCACTGGATATTGTATTTTCAGAGACTGAAGAACTTAAGAAAGATTGTAGACAGGGCCGGCTCTGCTGATGGCGCAATACGTGCATTGGCACGGGGTGGAAAAATTGGGCCTAAATTATTATTATTATTATTATTATTATTATTATTACATGACACCTCCAGAAAGTACAAAGACTCATCGAGGGAGGGCACCTACTCTACAACTCTCTGTCTCCACCACTCATTCCACCAACTACTTTCATCATCTACACCACGACATCTACTGCCGACCACCACTACTAGTATTTTCACAGACAGTCACAAACATCCATTCCCAAGGCGGGATTTGAACCCGCACCCTTTTGGTTGGAGAGAAGATATGCTAACCACTCGGCCAACCAGGCAGCTATACAAAAAATAAATCATAAAAAAAGTAATTTATTCCATCTCTGTTGAAACCAGACTTCAGGATTATTATTACACTTTTTTTTATATAATCTTTGTCAAGTAGCTTTATTTTATCCTCCTACATGTTTCGCCAATTTTTCTATTGGCATCCTCAGGGAATACAAACTAGTAAGCTAAAATGAAGATTACAGACTAGGTTATAACCGATGGTTCTAATTCATACAAAAAATTGGTATTGTGCGTGACAATGTGCGTGTCTCGTTAACGTGATTTATTCGTTGTGGCTCATGACGTAATTGTTATGAAAGTTCATTTCTTTGATGTTCAATGACAATTACATCATGAGCCACAACGAATAAATCACGTTAACGAGACACGCACATTATCACGCACAATACCAATTTTTTGTATGACCATCAGTTATAACCTAGTCTGTAACCTTCATTTTAGCTTACTAGTTTGTATTCTCTGAGAATGCCAATAGAAAAATTGGCGAAACATGTAGGAGGATAAAATAAAGCTACTTGACAAAGATTATATAAAAAAAGTGTAATAGTCTTATAAATAATTGTCAAGAAAAAATTCAACATACAGACTTCAGGATGTTGTTAGTTAAATTTTTACATAATAAAACTTCATTGTACTGTATATTTTTTAAAAATCACAATCATTTATAAGAATGTATTATGTTGCATTTAATATCACACTGTCAGTGTTAATATCAAACGACGTGACAATAGCAGAACACCATCCATCTTGCATTTATTTCTGATTCCATTGTTGGCCATGAGTTGACCTGGACATGAGGTTAAAGTACGTGCATGTTTATCAAAATTGCTTAATAAAAGTACAGTAACATATTCTTAATGTTACTGTACTAAGATTGCATTATATACATGGTGACTCAGAACTCTTGGGCCAAACTTTAAGGAGTGATAGAACACACCTAAACAAGCGTTTTTCATCATACAATGCATGGTCCGAACTCAAGTGGCGAAGCGCTAGAGGGCGCTTTCCAGTGAACACTTTAAGTGCTGGATTTTGCAGTCGTTGTTATTTCTACCATGGAGTGCAAAAAGGATGGATTCTTTCACAAATCAGGAGAAGGCAGACATGCATTTCATTTACGGAGCTGCTGACGTGAATGCGAAGGAAGCTCAAAGACTGTACCGAGAGCACTTTCCGACCAGACACGTGCCTGATCGTAAAACCTTTCAGTGATTGTACCGGTATCTGTGCGAAATTGGCTCCTTTGTCAGTGGCATGCAGGATACAGGGCATGCAAGGAGTGTGAGGATGCCACGTGTTCCAGAGGAAATTCTACGTAGGGTTGCAGATCATCCGAATGTAGCACGCAAGCAATTTCCCATGCCATAAGTGAGCCCCAATCGACGGTGTGGCGAGTTCTACAAGACGAACGATTACACCCCACCATGCACAGTGGGTGCACGCCTTGACACCTGCAGATTACCAGCCTCGTGTGGATTTTGCACAGTGGTTCCTGCAGCAGACTGCAGTGCAGCCGGACATTGATGCACATGTCTTATTCACTGACGAATGCACCTTTACACGTGTATAAAATTTCAGAATGATTGAATTAATTTGAAATTTTGTATGACATGACAATGGTCATTATTCTGTCTTCCATGTGTGATTTCCGTTGTTTCTTATTTGTAAGTGAGAATCTGACCAGTCCACAATGCAGTGTTAATATTGATGTGATGACTGTGTCTTTTCATGTTTTACATTGAGGTGAGCACAGGGAATGCAGCCGGTCCTGAAGTAATCTTCAGCAATACTTTTAATGCAGATGCTGTCTTTTCCCAAGTGGCGAGCGTAGTCTTTCAAAATTAAAACTTATTTACATTACAATACAATGGCTGAAACTCAATTGGAAGGTCTTGCCATGATTTCGATCGACTGTGAAATCAGTCAGAAATTAGACTACACTGGCCTTATTTGTGATTTTGTTAATATGAAAGCAAGAAAAGTTTCATTTTAAACAGTGGGTTTACATTTTAACAGTGAAAATGTAAATTAACTTATGTTAAGACATGACACATATTCTAAAATCTACAACATTTATATTTATCATAATTACGTGTTTGTGATTAGCAGTTCTTCATTCTATATGATGTGATGAGCATTACTTACATGTAAATTAATAGTAATATATTATTTTCTTTCTTTCTTTCTTTTAACCCTTTAGTGGTGTTTGACAAGTATACTCGTCATGTGAAAAAATAAATTACCTTTGTAACAAAAAAATAAAATTCTAGTAAAAATTAAAAAATATATTTCTCTTATTATTATAAAGGAATCTAATGATCGATGAATTTTTTCATTTTTTATGAAAATAATGTTATATGTGAAGCAAATAAAATACCATTGCACGCAGTTTAAATTATTTATTATTATTACAGGTATCTCCATGGAGTCAGTAGACTCATCATGGGAGACCCAAACTATCAAAACAATATCTATCATCTCTCTTCTTGAATTCATTTACAGACGAAGAACTCACAACTGAGACAGGCAATGCATTCCACTCATTCACCACCCTCCAGGTGGAAAACCTTACTCTCGCACCCTTGTTAACCACACTTTTCCTTAATTTCCAGGGATGACCTCTTGTTCTTCCATCACTATCACACAGCTGAAACATTTCCCCTGCATCAATCCTGTAAAAACCTTTCTGTAATTTTATATGTTTCTATCATATCCCCCTCTTCTCTCAACCAACCTCTGCAATCTACAAGCTCTCAATCTATCAATGTAGGGAGCATTTTTTACATCACTCACCAACTTAGTCACTCTCTTCTGAACCCTCTCCACAACTTCCTCATCTCCAAGGAATCCAGGTGACCAGACCTGAGCACAGTAATCCAAATATGGAAGTATCAAAGCTTTATAAAGGGGAATAATAACCTCTATTTCTGGATGTTAGTGTGTTCCTCAATAACCAAGTAATCCTATGTGCAATCTTGGACACCTTAGCAATGTGTCCTCTGAACTTCATCTCCCTATCCACCAACACCCCTAAGTCTCTAGTCTCATCAATCTCTTGGAGTACCTTTCCATCAATGTAGAACACAGCTGGTAATCTTTTAATCCCAAAATGCATAACTTTACACTTTTCCACATTGAACTGACATCCATAACCTTTTGCCCATTTCACCAGCTTATTTAAATCATCCTGCAAACTTTCAACATCAGCTTGATTTTTTTATTGTGCTACCCAACTTTGCATCATCAGCAAACAACTGAATATCTCTCTTTAAGCCATTTCCTATATCAATTTTGTACAAATTAAACAACAATGGCCCAAGCATAGAGCCCTGAGGCACACCACTGGTCACCTGCCTCATTCTGGACTCTGCTCCTCCATACACCACCTTCTGGTATCTCTCCCTGAGCCATTCTTCTATCCATATCACCAGTTTAGTATCCATCCCCATCCACTCCAAAAATTTGTTGTGAGAACTGTGCAAACGGTGCTTAATTGTCCCCAAAAAATATGAAAACTCTATGAAAAGCTTTTAAAAAAGATCTCGCAATGCACTCCTAATTTGTAGTATTTTTTAGCAAGTCGAATCTGATTTTTTTATAAACTATAATTGTACCACAAATTGCTATACTTTTTTTATATGTCTGTGGATTTTTCATGTTTTTTTTTTAAAACAATATAATATTGTTTTGATAGTATGTGTTGATAGTATTTGTGATATTAATGAATTCTGGGGCAATAAAATTATTGAATTTTCAAATAAACTAATTTTTAATAATTGTCACTTTGTTATAATATAATTAAAATTTACAGCAGGTGCAATTACTCTGCATTTGATGCTTATATAGTCTTATATAATTAAAATCAAGTCTTCCCTTGATTTTAATTACCCATGCAGATGCACATTTTTAGAACAAATTTCCACTGTTAAAGAGTTAATTGTCCCTCTCTTTGTGTAAAAAATATAGGTTATGATCATTTTTCATTAACTTATGAATTTTCATTAGCTAATGCTACTATTTAGAATTTATGATCAGAAATGTTGAAGCCTAGCTTAACATCATAGCTTTTAAGACATCATTAAAAGAGTTTTTTTTTAGAGGGAAGGGGTGGAAAAATATGCTATTGCATGAGGCGACAAAATTCATTGTGTCAGCAACCACAAAATATATTGTGGGTTGCTGCTATAGATCTGAGGGTCCAGAAGAAGCTGTGGATGACATGCATCAGCAGATTAGCACAATGAGTGCAGGCCAAGCAATTATCTTGGGAGACTTCAATTATGGTGATATACATTGGAAGGAGGAAAGGGCACATGAAAAAATGGCACGTGAAAAAAAAAACTAAGAGATAACTACCTGACACAGCATGTGATAGAAGAGACCATGGGTTTGAGAGTGTTGGATCTGGCAATAGCATTAAGTCTATCTATAACTGCAGTAGTAACTCTGCCTCTGATCAGAGAAAGTCACCATTCAGTCTTGTCATGGGAGGTTACTCAACAAGTTGAAATTTCAGTCAAGAAAGGGTTTATGTGGAACTATTCGTACAAAGCTAGCTTCTTCTTCCCTTCAGGTATTAGGTATAGTGGCCTGTTACGGAGCTATCTTTAGCCATTCTAAGCCATATCCCTCCCAAGGATAAGGTGGCTAGCCCTATGCCTCCCAGCATGTCCTATGTCTGTAGCTGTGTGTGTGTTCATGGGGCCGGTTTGCCTGCTTGTGAGAGGAAAAACCCCAGATAAACTGGGGATAAACTCATACAAAGCTACCGATTATGACAAACTTAGAAGGCAACTTGGAGCAGTGCCATGACATAAGAAACTACATGGAATGAATGTCATTAGTGCATTGGAAGTGGTCTAGGATATTTTGAGCGAAGCAGCATCAGAATGCATACCCAGGGTCAAGAGGATAAACCACATAAGGATTAAGTGGATGACAAACAATATAAAGCAGAAGCTGCAAAAAAAAGAAAGAAAAAGAAAGCATTGTGGAAGGAATATAAACACCAAGGTGATCAGCATTCCCATAAGCAGTATAAAGCACAAATAAGGATAACTAATATGGTAAGGAAGGAAGGCTAAATCAGATTTCAAAAGAAAATTAGCTAAGCAGGCCAAAGTATATCAGAAAGTGTTTTTTTCACTATATAGCAAGTATTTAGCAAGTGGAGTGCCTCAGGGGTCTGTTTTAGGGCCATTACTGTTTAACTTGTATATTAACAATATAGGTGAAGATTTGGATAGAGATATTCAGTTGTTTGCAGATGATGCAAAGTTGGGACGAACCATAAAGAGTAGTGAAGATGTGGCCTTACAAGAAGACTTGAATAAATTGCGTGATTGGGCACAGGAATGGGGATGTGAGTTCAATGTTGCAAAATGTATGGTTTTGAAATTTGGAAAACAAAGATCGGATGCAGAATTTATGCTTGGTGAGGATATATTGTTGGAGGTGGAAGAAATAAGAGATCTGGGGGTAATAGTGGATAAGGATCTGAAATTTAGGGGACACATAGCCAAAATTGTGAAGACAACACAAAGGCTTCTGGGAATGATGCGGAGGACACTGACGTGTAGAAGTAGGGAGATTCTTGTTACAAAGGAACAAGAATCTCCCTACTTCTCAACCTATTGTGCTCAGATCTTGTCACCTGGTTTTCAGAAGGATGAAGAGATGTTGGAAAGGGTCCAAAGGCGACTGAATAAGGTAGTTTTTGACCTTTGGAATGTCGAGTATGAGGAAAGATTGAGGAGATGCAATTTGCAGAGTCTGGTGGATAGGAGGAAGAGGGGAGATATGATAGAGACCTACAAGTTGGTAAGGGGTTGTTATAGGATCAATGCTGGAGAAGTTGTACAGAAAATAGTGGGAGATCGGTGCAGAACCAAAGTTTCCCTGGAACCATCCCTGGAAACTGTATAAAGAGGGTGTGAGTAGGGAAGTGAGAGGCAGGTTTTTTTCTTGCAGATTTGTAAATTATTGGAATGCCTTGCCTGAGAGTGTGGTGTCTGCAAGGAGTTTGAAGGTGTTCAAGGCACGGTATAATGAGCTGTGTGGGCGATAAAAGGACCTCCCAGATGAGTCTTTGACTCCATGAGGTCTTTGGGTAATAATAATAATAATAAAAGAAAGAATAAAAATGGAAAGATAATTTTACTCAGTTCTGATGGTAGGAAAGTGACAGAAGCAGAAGAAATAGTTTAGTTACTAAGTGATCACTTTGCAGGTGTATATTATCCAGGTGACAACTTTGCAGTTACTGAAGTGACAGAAATTGATGTGAGCATCGAGATAGATGACCTGAAGGTATATTGAAAGGGTATATTGAAAAATATCAATGTGAATATGGAGGTTGCCCTGGATGGTATGTCAGCTCAGTTCATTTGCACATTTTTTGATGAAGATATTTAATCTAAATCTCAGTTCTGGCAAGGTGCCAAGCGAGTGAGAAAAGAGTGGGATAGTTCCATTACATAAAAGTGGCTCCAAGATGGAGGTAGCAAATTACAGACCAAGTAATATCTCTGGAATGGTGGTTAAAGTATTAAAGAAAGTTGGGTAAAAGTAAAATGCAGGAATGAGTATATTGAAATATGATACTCTGTAGGGGGGTAACATGGCTTTGTAAAAGTAGTCCTTCCTCAGTAATTTATTCACATTTTATAATAAAGTTACATCAGAATTGGATAAAAGTAAATGGTTACACCATGATACTGCTGGAATTTGCAAAGGCATTTGACAGAATATTGCATCGAAAACTATTACATAAGTTGGAGCAAATTGAAATGGTATGAGGTAAACGTAACAAGCAGTGACAGCATGGTGAGAAAAAACACTCAAGAGGAATACCATCTGAATATATATCAATACTTGAAGTAGAGAAAAAAGCTATTATAAACCTGAAATATGGAAAGACAGCTGAAGTAGATATTCGACCAGAAATACTAAAATATTGTTATTAAGAGAGACTTCCAGGAATCAGGAGCTCATTGAACGATGCCATACTATTCGTACCAGCTGTCATACTTGTTCTTGAATTCATTCACGCTACTTGTACACACAACATCCAAAGGCAATCCATTCGAATAACGCACCACTCTATGAGAGAAAAATCTAGCTCTCATCCCCTTCTTGACAGGATTCATTCAACTTCAATGGTGGCCCTCCCATCCTTTCCCCACCCTCCATAAAATGAAAAGTTCTGTCTACTGAAATTCTGTATAACCTTTTCAGAAGTTTCTAACTTGAATCATATCACCCCTCTTTCACCTGTTTGCTAGTGTCTGCAGCCTACAAATTCTCAAGTATTCCACAATGTTATAGACCAGGAAATATGGGTGGTGGTAGTGATAATGAAATGTATAATCAAATTAGCCAAGCAAATAAGAAAAGGGTGATCATTATGGGCAGAGCCGGCGCTAGGGTCTTTGCCGCCCGCATGCAATTTCTATCTAAGCGCCCCTGTAATGATCCGGGCATGTGTGGTTCTTTTACAGTAATAAAAATTTTAATTATTTGAAATTTCTTAAATAAATTTTGACATAACAGCCACACGTTGGTTCGCTAAATGTAACAAACTGAGGGTGTTGACTAGGCAGGATAATCGTTAAAAACCCGAATATTCAAAAATTTCTCAAAAGTTAAAGCAAATTTTGATAAAGCCACTTCACTTTAATCGTTGAATAAATGATACAGGGATTATAGTGTTCTCACTGATCTGAATCGCTAACAAACTTTTAACTTTAATTAAAATAAATTTTAATTAAAGTTAAAATTTATTTGAACTCAAGTTTAAAAAATTCTTGCATTTTACAAGTTACTAAATTCTTAGTAACTTGTAAAAATTTTTTAATAATTTTTATAAGTGGAACTATCTTTTAGGAAAATAAGATAGATGAGAGAGAATCATCTCAAGATAGATGAGAAAATAAGAAAAGAATTCAGAAATAATTAGAAAATTTAATATAAGTATTCAAAAAAGAACATCTTTACAGAATAACCGAAAATAAAATTAAATTACATAAATATACTTGAAATTTTTTTATTTAAATTTTAGGGTTTTTGATTTCATATTTACAAAATTAGAAATAATGGTCTTAACGTCTAATTCCGCACATAATCATTTTCAATACAAACTAACAAGCTTTTTTTGGCATACTTGTTCTTAAGTTGGTTTTAATCAATTTCAACTTGGAAAAGGAACGTTCACCACTCGCTACACTAACAGGTAAGGTTAATAGTTTCTTAAAGCAATTGAAAAGTTAGGGAAAGATAAATTATTGGACACAATAAAATTAAGAATATCGAAAGGGTTTTGAATATTTAAATTATCCTTCCGAAAAATATCCCGGAAAGCGAGCACATAACTCGTCATATAGTTCTATTGCATTTACGTCTTTATTGTCACCGTCCTTCAAGAGAATCTTTAAATCGTCACAATTTTTTCATAAATCTTCGTTATTAATTTGTAGTAATCTATACAAGAAATTGAAATTATCATAATATGTTTTTAGTTGTTCAAAACGTTCTATTAACGAACACATTGAAACGTCTAGAAGTGTATAAAACACATTCACTCTAAATTTATCTTCTGGCGATTGTGAGTTTCGTCATGATGCTCGTAGTCAAATTGTGTGTCTTCTTTCGTCATCGAACTTTTGTACCAGTTTTAAATTCTTGTTCTCCATCCACCTCTTCACTCAGTTCTTTTGCCGTTTTTAGAACTTCTTTAAAATTTGTATCTGATTGATATTCTTGTAAGAATATTTTTAAATTTTCGATAGATTGTAAAGCAAGTGTAATGTTCATATTTTTGTCTTGAAGCATTTTACTCGCAGGGTTTATTCTGTTAAGTAAATCATGCCAAGTTATAAGAAAGCAAATAAATGTGTAGTCCTTTATTTTAGCACATAATGTTCATGCTTCATGCTGAGTTTCTTTATTAAAATTTTCATTATTTAAAATTTCAAAAAGTGCATCGTAAATTTCTCCTAATTGATATCATAGAGGGGGGGGATTGCATTAATTTTACTTTCCCATCGTGTTTCTGATGGCTTTTTCAATGTTAATTTTTTTACAAACTTTAAAAGGATTGCCCAACGTTTGTAAGAGAATGAAAAGAAATTGTATATTTCTTGAATAATTGCAAAAAAACTAATTGTATCTGCATTCACTTTGGCTGCATCGTTAATGATTAAATTTAGAGTATGACCAGCACATGGCACGTAAAAAGCTTGAGGAGTTTTGTTCAAAAGCAAATTTTGGAGCCCATATTTTTTAACTTTCATATTTGCCCCATTATCATACCCTTGACCTCGCATGTCTTCAGTGGGAATGTTCCATTTTTCCAGTTGTTCCATTATTGTTGCACATAAACCTGTGGAATCTGATATATATCTGCAAAACCTAAAACGATCTGATCTTCCCTGATCTTGACAATTCCATTGTCACAGGAAACAAAATGAATAATAATGGTCATTTGTTCTGTTTTGCTTGCATACGATGTGCAGTCTAAAATTATGGAATAATATTTAGATTTTCGAATTGATAATAAAATGGTATCCCTGATTGCATTACTTAAAGTTTCCAATATTTCATTTTGACTGGCTTTACTCAAATAGTGTACTCTATTGTTTTTGTAGGACTCTTTCAACATGATTTTCCATAACGGGATCAAACTTCTCAAACAATTCGACTAATTTTAAAAAATTGCCGTTATTCTTTTCATATAATTTATCAGATAATTTGCAAAAAGTTAAATTTTGGCTACCAAGGAATTTTATAATTTCAATCAAGCGTTCTAAAACACTCGTCCAATGTTTCTTTTCCATTTCATACACGCTTTGAGTATGCCAATCAATTGTAGTTTTTTTTTTTTAATTTTTATCAAGTTCCTTCCATTTTAAGAAATTTTTCATGTGAGTTAAACTAGTTTCATGTCTATGTAAAGTTGTACTTACATTTCTCCACTCGTTATAACCTTCTACAAGACTACTTGATTCAGTAGGTGCGAAAAGTTTGCAACAAAAGCAAAAAACAGCAAAGGGATATATTATATTTTTCTTTTGAACAGACCCCATTTCAATTAAAACAACTCATAATTTTTCATCAATATTTCCCCATTCACCTGGATCTTCTAAATTTACAGAGACTAACAATGTGTTAGTTTCGTGGTCAACAACAACTAAATCTTCTCCTAACTGTTTTTCACTTAAATCATGCATCTTGTTATCTTGTTCAATAGTTGCAATAGTAGTTTCATGCAAACTGGATGATGTACACGGTTCTTCAACTCTGATATCTGATGTATCGAGTTAGTTACAATCTGCATCAGAATATTTTTTAACAAATTTATTAAGAGCCCCAGTTTGTTTCTTAATAGCTGCTTCTTTCGCAGCATGACGCTTATGATTTTGTGCACCGAATAACTTTTTTTAAAATTTTTGATTCCATTTCTATTTCATACCCACAAGAAATTATTACACAACACGACACAGAGAAAAAATAATAGTCTGCACTGCACTACTGTCAGTAGCCTACTGAGATGAGTACTATATTACACAACACAACACAGAGACGGAATAATGGTCCACACTGCGCCACTGTCAGTAGCCTACTGAGATGTGTACCCTATGACTGGTTAACTAGCAACAAATGTTTTGTATGAAAATTCATTTCAGTGTATAAAAACCGTTCACTGTTGCACTTTAGATAGAGTGCAGTAGACACAACATTCTGCAAGCAAGCATTTAGCCTGCTCTCGCAAAATTATAAACAGCCGGCTGATCAAAGAGGCGGCAATATACAATTTTTTTTTTTTATTTTTATTCGGTGTATCCGGCCTTATTTATTTTAATATTGATCATTCTAAGAATTTTTTGTTTTTATGATAAAAATTTTGTTTCTTCAAAATAAACTTATGAACCGTGTCCTGTTGGCAGCGCCCCCTTCATAGTGGTGCCCGCATGCCTGCTTCTGCCAGCCCTGATTATGGGTGATTTTAATTATGGCAATATACACTGGAATGATGAGATAGCAACTGGAAGTAAAGAAAATTAGTTTCTTGAGTTTTTGAGGGATACTTACCTCGGACAGTATGTAACAGAGGGCACGCGAGGATTGAAGGTCTTGGATTTGGTCATCTCATCAGAGGATGTAATTATAAATGAGGTGTCAAATCATCCACCAATTGGTGAGATTGACCATGAGGTGATTACCTGGGTGGTTGCCAGCAGTGTGAGGACCTCTGTTAGAAAAGGGTATATGTGGAACTACAAAAGGGGGGGGTGTTTATGAAGAGCTAAGGAAACAGCTTGTGTGTAACAGGGAATGAGGAGTTAGCTGGAAAAAAAATCAGTGCAGCTTGGGGGATTTTCAAAAACTATTTAGTAGATGCAACGTCTAAATATATTCCAAATGTGAGGTTAAATAAAGTAGGTGTGAGATGGATGAATAAAGAGATTGAGCATGCAATACAGAGAAAGAGGGCATTGTGGAGGCAGCATAAGCGAAGTGGAAACAACCAATTCCATGAGGTCTACAAAGACCAGACAAGGAGGATGACTTGGTTGGTGAGGGTAGCTAAAGAGAGGTATGAACAGCAGTTAGCTAATGAAGCCAAAAAGAATCCTAAGGAGTTCTTTCGATATGTAGCCAGAAAAGAAAGAATGATTATGGAAGGATGACATTGATTGGAGAAAATGGTATAAAGACAGCTGTTGCGGAATGTGTGGCAGAGATACTTAATGAGCAGTTCATACAGGTCTTTCAATCTCGTGAATGTGACTTCATGGAGTGATTGAGAGCAGAAGATGATGGGGAGGAGAGACTGACTGTAAGTGAGCAAGAGGTGTACTGGGGAGTTGAGTAAACTAGATGTTAATAAGGCTGTGGGACTTGATAATATATTGCCACGTATTCTGAAGGAATGTGCCAGGGAGTTGACACCTGTCTTGACATATTTTTTTAATACGAGTCTTGCACTCGGTCAAGTCCCTAAAGAGTGGAACGAGGGCAAGATTGTGCCTCTTCATAAAGGAGGTGATTGAACTCGAGCATTAAACTATAGGCCTATCCGTGTGTCAGGTGTTGTGGTTAAGTTGTTGGAGGAGCTTGTGAGAACTAGGATCCAGAGTTGGGTTGACAACAATGGTATAATCTTTGATGGACAGCATGGATTTGCTAAAGGTAGGTCACGTTTTAGTAATCTACTTACTTATTATAATAAAGTGACTGCTTCCTTGGACAGAGGAGAAGGATACACAGTGATATACTTGGATTTCGCAAAGGCTTTTGATAAAGTACCTCATGATAAATTGATAGTCAAACTGGAGCAGATGGGGTTGGATATTAGATTGGTGCATTGGATTGGAGATTGGCTGTCTGATAGATATCAACAGGTTATCTATGGGGGAGCGATGTCGAGGAAAAGGAAAGTCACTAGCGGAGTGCCTCGGGGATCTGTTTTAAGGCCATTACTGTTTAACTTGTATGTTAATGATATAGGTTAATATTTGGATGGAGATATTCAGTTGTTTGCAGATGCAAAGTTGGGATGAACCATGAATAGTAATGAGGATGTTGTGACCTTGCAGGAAGACTTGAATAAATTGAGTGATTGGGCACGGAAATGGGGATGTGAGTTCAATGTTGCAAAATGTATGGTTTTGAAATTTGGAAAACAAAGAAGGGATGCAGAATTTAAGCTTGGTGAGGATACATCGTTGGAGGTGGAAGAAATAAGAGATCTGGGGGTGATAGTGATACTGGGGGATCTGAAATTTAGGGGACACATAGCCAAAATTGTGAAGACAACACAAAGGTTTCTGGGAATGATGCGGAGGACACTGATGTGTAGAAGTAGGGAGAATCTTGTTCCGTGGTATAAGGTTTGATTAGGCCACACATGGACTATTGTGCCCAGATTTGGTCACCTGGTTTTCAGAAGAATGAAGAGATGTTGGAAAGCGTCCAAAGGCGACTGACTAAGGTAGTTTCTGACCTCTGGAATGTCGAGTATGAGGAAAGATTGAGGAGATGCAATTTGCAGAGTCTGGTGAACAGGAGGAAGAGGGATGATATGATAGAGACCTGCAAGTTGGTAAGGGGTTGTTATAGGATCAATGCTGGAGAAGTTCTACAGAAAATAGTAGGAGACCGGGGGAGAACTAGAGGTCATCCCTGGAAACTGTATAAAGAAGGTGTGAGTAGGGGAGTGAGAGGGAGGTTTTTTTTCATACAGAGTTGTAAATGATTGGAATGCCTTGCCTGAGGGTGTGGTATCTGCAGGGAGTCTGAATGTGTTCAAAGCACGGTATGATGAGCTCTGTGTGTGTGTGATAAAAGGACCTCCCAGATGAGTCTTTGACTCCATGAGGTCTTGGGTAATAATAATAATCCTGATATTATTTTTGACACTCTCCTTTGCACTCTCTCCACTGTATGAGGAGACCAGACTTGTGTGCAATATTCCAAGTGAGGTATTATCAAGACTTTGTACAGAGACAAAATGACTTCCGTATCTTTACATGTCAACGTTCATTTCAGCGTTGCCATTATTCTCTGAGTTGTATTTACAATTTTTGCTATATGCCCCTTGAACTTCAACTTCCTGTCTACTAAAACTCCAAGATCCTAACCCTCATCAGTTTCTTCATGCATAATCCCAGCAATATAATATGGCATTGTATATCTAATCAGACCAAAGTGCTTTACATTTATTAACATTGAAATGAGAACCATTTTCTCACGCCCACAATTCCAGTATTCAAATCATTCTGCAAGTACTGCATATCAGCAGCACTCATTTAACCTACCTATCTTTGTATGATCAGCAAGTCACATCAAATTCTTTCCACTATAGAGGTATAAAAGTTTTACAGTGGCTACACCTCATTCGGAGAGTTGAATTCCAGATTATTGGAGTATAGCACTCATAGTACACATCTATAAAAAAAAAAAAAGGGAAGAAAGCTGAATTTGATAATTACAGAAGAATTTCTCTACTGAGTTCCTGGTAAGATTTATGCAAGTATACTTGAGAAACAGCTAAGTAAAAGTTTGGAGAAACTTGGAGAAGAACAAGCTGGATTCAGGCCAAACTGAGGTTGTCAGGATCAGGTTTTCATTAACACAAATAGTTGAAAAACATGGAAATATAACAAGTATCTGTATTTAAGGTTTGTTGATCTGGAAAAGACATGACAAGATGCTAAGAGGAAAGCAGTTCACAATGCTCCAGTTATGTGGTGTAAATGGGACATTATATCAAACAATACATCAGCAGTTAGAATTGAAGTAGGTACAGGAAGATGGTTTGATGTTAAGTCATGTGTGTGACAAGGGTGTACATTATCTCCACTGTTATTTATCATCTATATGGAGCACATTATGAAGGAAAGCGATATTAAATCTGATATCAAAATTGGTGATGTTAACTTAGCTCTTTACTATATGCAGATGATGTTATACTTCTGAATAAATCCAGTACAAGTCTGCAAGATTCTCTGACTAAACTGAATAACTGTTGTAATAAATTTGTTATGAAAATCAACATTAAAAAGACTAAGAGAATGAAAATAGGCAGGAACATTGAAAAACATCGACTGCATCCTGAATGTAGAACCTAAACATTTCAGCTATTTAGGCATGCTTTTTAATGAAGATGGAAAATTAAATTTGGAAATAGATGGCAAAATTAGCAAAACTGATATGGTAGGAAGTCAACTGAATACATTTATATGAAATAAGAGAGATTAGTCAAAACACTAAACTAGCTGTATACAAGGCAATGTTGAAACCAATTTTAACTTATGGATCTGAGAGCTGGGTTAGGAAAAAACTCTTGATCAAAGAACTGGAAACCAGAGTGTTCTGAGAAAGATTAAGGGACTGAGCAGATGGCATCAATGTCATATTAAAAATGAGGCTATTAGGAAAAAACTTGACATTGTTAGCAGAGCTAATCTCAGGTGGTATGGCCATTTAAACAGAATGGGAGAGAGTGAAGATTAGCTAACAAGTGTTCTTTGCCGGGATGGCAGGAAAAGGCCCAGAAGAAGACCAAGATGTTGATGGATTTATACACTAAAAAGTGCCTTATAAGACAGAAATATAAAATCTAATAATATTGGAATGTTGACAGTTAACAGGCTAATCTGGAGGGAAAATGTTGATAGGAAGTTAGCAATGATGTGACTTTTCACATAGTACTATCATAAGATCTGTCCACTCCCTGAGTGTTAGGAATTTGGTGATGATAATGAAAAAATGAAAATTCATCATACTGCAAATAGCTCAGCATTTGCCTTCTCAGCATGCAATAAGTCTGATTTTGAAAGAACCAGATGCACAAAACTTACTTCTGTACAAATGACAGTCTGAGAGTGTCATTTACACCAAATGTAAGTTTTGTTTTGCTTTCTGACTCCTTTGCAAAGGCCATTAGTTAAGTGGAATTTCAGCTTGTTTGTGTGTTCTGACTATCTCTTTCGCTGACTATCATCTTCTCCCAATTCCTGTATAGATGGTCAATGGAAATCACCTCCCCTAATACTGGTAAAAGTACATCCTGTGACTCCTGTTGTCTTTCTAAAGAATGATGTCAGAAGAAAAATAACCTAGGTACTAAAGTCTTTTCGTTCTGATGGCATCCTAGTTGTGCTCTGGAACCAATACTCATCCTACATTATCTTGACACTCTTTTATATTCAACTGGCCTTTATTATATCATTTCATTTCAAGCCATGTCACTTCAGGCACTATATTACAGATGGATCCTTTTGACTTTATGTATTTTCTACAGATAGTTTCATGAGTGCTCTGCTTTCTACTAAGCCTATTAAAATATGAGCAATGACTACCCATAATCTGTTAACATTCCAACTGAAAATTCACTGAACCTGTTTCTCCTCTTCTTCCTACATTCTATTTGCCTCTATCCTCTGGAGCAGTCTTGCTAACAAATTGTTCCTCAACAACCATAATCCTCTGGTTTTTCAAGAAAAATATTATTTAAATTAAGGGGATATTAAATCCCACATTGTTTTAAAACCGAATAAGAAACTCAAAGATCGGAATCAAAGAGTTTCATGCCGAATATAGTATATAGTATAGTAAACTATAAAAGTATCGGCGACTACTAGCGTGAGCTAATGCACGTAGTCCAAGTACGTAGTACAAACACGGGTAACTCGTAGCAAAGGTGGCAAAGTTCTGATCGCTATTCTTGGTATTTTCCATAATGTAAAACACATTTCCTAGGAGATGTGATGTTATACATTATGGTGGGAGGTCACTACCCAGACTGGTTTCGATCTTTATTGAGATCTCATCAGTGAGTAGCTAGACCAAATTAATACTAAGGGTATAGCGAAAAGAACTTATATACTCTGCTATACGAGTTGTCAAAAAGGTGCACCCATAAATTATTTAAAATAAATAAAGAGCCAATAGGCTTCATTTTGGCGATGTAAGCATTATTTAAATTAAGGGGATATTAAATCCCACATTGTTTTAAAACCAAATAAGAAACTCAAAGATCGGAATCAAAGAGTTTCATGCCAAATATAGTACAGTAAACTATAAAAGTATCGGCGACTACTAGTGTGAGTTAATGCACGTAGTCCAAGTATGTAGTACAAACACGGGCAACTCGTAGCAAAGGTGGCAAAGTTTTGATCGCAATTCTTGGTATTTTCCATAATGTAAAACACATTTCCTAGGAGATGTATGATGTTATACATTATGGTGGCAGGTCACTACCCAGAACAGTTTCGATCTTTATTGAGATCTCATCAGTGAGTAGCTAGACCTCCCACCATAATGTATAACATCATACATCTCCTATGAAATGCGTTTTACATTATGGAAAATACCAAGAATAGCGATCAGAACTTTGCCACCTTTGCTACGAGTTGCCCGTGTTTGTACTACATACTTGGACTACGTGCATTAACTCACGCTAGTAGTCGCCGATACTTTTATAGTTTACTATACTATATTTGGCATGAAACTCCTTGAGTCCGATCTTTGAGTTTCTTATTCGGTTTTAAAACAATGTGGGATTTAATATCCCCTTAATTTAAATAATGTTTACATCATCGAAATGAAGCCTATTGGCTCTTTATTTATTTTAAAAGAAAAATGTTTCTTTAAATTTCTTGAACAGGTTTTGCTTTCCCTGTATAAGTCCTCAATCAAGCCACATATGAATCACTATGCACAAAGATGAGATCACCCAGTTTGCAAATGGATGCAGGTATCCTAGAAAGGTCTAGCAAAAACTGAGTGTGGTGGTTTTCAATCTATGGAATTTTGAATAATAAGAAAGATTAAGGAACCACAACTTGCAGGGCATTGATAATGGGAGGAGGAGTTAGGATACTATGCAGTTGAGACATATAAGTTGATAAGGGACTGTTACCAAATTAAGTGGGGGAGGGGAGAAAACAGAGGTAGAGGTCTTCTTTGGAAGCTGTATAAGAAGGGAGCAGGGAAATGAGGAGTAGGATTTTTACATGGTGAGTAGCAAGTATGGAAAACAGTCAGTGAGTTTAAGGCATGGTTTGATGAGATGTATGTGACTGATACCTCCATTCTAAGTCTGACTGTGCTGTTGTAACATTATTATAATAAAACAGGATGAAGCATGAGTTCTGATGATCTTCCCACAATGGTAGCAAGAAACAATATGCTGTGAGACCATAGATTCTACACAGCTATATCGAGCAGGATATAAATATACAGAATAGTACCAAGATGATTCACATGATCTTGTTGTTTATCATGAGAATTAAATAAATATTTAGACTTTATGAATTCATTTTTTCAATTTGTTGGATCCCATGTACTATCTAACAGTCTGCATAGCCTCTACCTTAGATTTTAGCCAAATGTACTATCATAATGTTATTATAATAAAACTAGATGAAACATGAATTAAAAAAACATTTAAATTAACTTGTTGCTAATGATTTAAACAAGTGGGTTCCATTTACTACACAATCGACTGAAGCCACTTAGTGGTATGTGGGTAGGTGAGCGTTGTTGTAAAGAGACCAAGTACGCTATCTATGATGTGTCCAAGAGTATCTCCTCTTACTATATTTGCATACTCTTTAACACCTCTATCAACCACAAAAATCAAAATATTTATAGAAACTTCTCTCAAAAAATAACAAAAAAAAACCCCTTCTGCATTCATTTAGCCTAAGCTACTCTCAAGTGCAGCAATTGTAAGAATGCTGGGACAATGTACTCTTCAACTGGAAAACACCTGAGTTCATTTCTTATTGTGATGATGAAAGGAATCATTATATATGGGCTTCTTCAATTGAGTTAGCTGAATTCATATGGAGGTAGCAGAATTTTTCTTCCAAATACAGGCTCAACCAGAGAATACACATAATTAACAGACAAAACAATACTTTATATTAGACAAGAAATTATATTTTTATTTTAATCCTTACCTGAGAGAAAGTCTTCTCTTTTTTGTGCAAACATAAAAGAGAAGACTTTTTTTTACAAAAAAATTCTGTGAGGATGGTAAGCGACATAGTGTGTAGATTTAGATGAAGGTTTAAATAGTGGTGATAATGAGTTGTTTGATGTGGAGATCCTTCCACGATAATAACATCATTAATAATTTGTGACAAACATAAATGAATTCAACATCACTTATAGACATTTACACCTGACCTTTCAAATGAATATCAAATCAGCTAACCACTATATATATAGATAACCACTATATATCTTCATAAAACACCTACTGTTTAGTAGTACTTTTTTTTTTTTTTTTTTTTTGCAATCATTAAAATTAGCAAAGGCTATTTTTTTACAAAAAAAAATAAAATTAGTAATTTTATATGTAAACATTTAACTAAAAATGTAATAATTCATTTCTTCAATACTGTTTGTATAAAATATCTTCATATATAGCTATAGTTTTTCAGAATATGATCACAATAGGTACTGATATCAAGAAAGTAAAAGGACTCATCTCAGAATTTCTATTTCTGGAACTTAAAAACTTCACCAGAAAAGAAAATATTGTCCAAATTTCTAAAACGTTTTATGCAATTAAAGACCTGTAGCCTTGTTGACAACAAAGCAATGATTTTTCTTTTGTTTCCACTGCCATGTTGCTTCAAGGCATAGACAGTATGTGAGGCACCTATTCATGGTGGAGGGGGACCTCACATTCATGTTACTGGTCCCCTTTCATTCTTATTCTATTCTTCACTTTATTTTTCCTAAGTCTTTCTTGCTATCCTATTTTCCAGAACACCATATTTGTGATCCAACACATTGCTGTTGTGTTTATTGTGTGGTGCAATCTGTGGGATCCTGGTAGTCCCACACTACTTTGGCCTCTGCTTCAGCAAGACAGGATGGCCTGGCCAGGATCACTTGCCTGCAAGAGTCAAGGGTGTTACTGCAACAAATATCAAATATTTGCATGCACCATGTACCTTACATGGAGGGGCTGGTTTTTAATTTTTTTTACAGAACATTAACATTTACTATAGTATGCCCACAGATACGAGACCCTTCGACACTTCTGTGCATGTCAAAAGAAGGAGAATCCATTGCGATAATAGGGTAATCAATCTGTATTGTGGGATGAGTGTTTTATTACATGTAGGAATATTAAGTTGTGTTTTATGATCATTGTAGTTTTTAAAGTGATAACTACTTTGCTTGTATAACAGTTGGAAAATTTTATGTATAAAGCATGTGATTTTGCGTGTTGGTGACCAATTCGTACATCGCCTTATTTTCTTTCTTCCCTTCAACATGAATTGACTCTTCTTGGCACCGAGTCAACGACAGCTCTTGTATCTGTGGGCAGACTATATCTCATATAAATTATATACTTATTAGTTTAATTTGTTGTATATATGCTTTTAAAAACCTGTTTTATTTACGTTTTATGAATTTTAATATTTTTATACTTCTCTTTCATACCCATCTCTTATATTTATTTTTCTACACTGATTTTTATTTGTTTATGTTGTTTTACTTATCACTTAGAATACTTCTGATATTTCATATATTCTGGTGCAGCATGACCATAGATGTCCTTGTACCGTTAAACCAATAAATTAGCATGCAAACAAACAAGCTTACACCAAGAATGTGATTTCTTTCCAAATAGAAAGATAACAATCTAGCATTAGCAGAGGCACTTTAACAATACACAGGCAGTGAAGACAGTAAATTAAATGATCTTGCAAACTAAGATAGTCACATGCATGGAGGCTGCAGTGGTGCTAATAATGGTGATTTCTGTTGTTAATATTGATGAGGAGTTAGGACAGTGCACCAAAATATATGCAGGTTATGATTCTGTAGAACTTGTTTTGCTTCTAGGAACAGTCTCTTCAATTTAAACTGGGATTTGTGAACTTGTCTGGCTTTTTCTCCAATCTGATGAAATGGTCTTCTTCTAAAGCAGGCATGGGCAACCTTTCCTAGTTCGGGGGACAAATTATCATTCTCTCTCCGAGTCAAGGGCCAGACCAAATTATTAAATAAAATAAATTAATTTTAAATGAATTAAAACAAGTTGCTACTTCATATTTCATTTATTTATAATATAATGCTTTGGTATAAAGCTCTATATAAATTTTATAATATAATGAACGACATAACAATTTAATGTGAAGATTGGCCTTGTACTTCAACTACGAGACTATCAATATTGACGTTAATATTACTTAAGGATAATCACATAGAATTTTCGAGGTTTTCGTCCGTTATTCTTGTCCGAATTTTTGATTTCTTGTATTTCAACCTCGAAAAAAACTGTTCACACATATATGTGCTGCTGGAAAGACAAATGATTTTTCTTGAAAAGGTGTGTAAATTTGTATATTTTTCTTCCACCAAATAAAATTTATAAAAATCCGTCAAAGCAATGTTGTTATTTGTGATTTTGCAACCAAATCTGCCTGAAGCTTAATAAGTTCCATCTGTAAGTTTTCTGGCACATTTACATCAGCATCCATCGGACGAGCAAATATAGCGAATGTGGAGTCTTTGTTTTTGAAGTCGGCAAACCTTGTATCAAATTGCTCTATTAGTGCCTTCAGTTCATCTCCATAACAATTATAAGGGATATTTTTATGAGTTCCTAGAGTAGGAAAATGATAACAATTTTTAGCTCTTATCTGACTTTCCAACAATCTTAGTTTATTACAAAAAGCTTTGACATGTCCATGCAGTTCATGAACCGATTGTCCTTGTTTTTTCAATTTAAGATTCAGTTCGTTTAGGTATCCGGTGACATTTACAAGGAATGCTAAATCACATACCCTTTCATCATCTTTTACTTGGTTAATTGTATTTCCTTTTTATGTCCATAAAATCTGCAATGTCTTGGCTCAGATCATAAAATCGTTTTAACATTTTACCTTTACTCAACCACCTCACTTCACAATAATAAGACACATCTTCATAATCCGAAAATAGGTCTGCCAAATGCTCCTTAAATTGGCGGTGATTGAGTGCACGTGACTTAATAAAGTTAATACTGGCTACTACAACTTCCATAACATTTGTGAATTTAATCGATTTTGCACACAGATTTTGTTGGTGGATAATGCAGTGAAAATTTGTTAAATTCTCCGAATGGATCTGTAGTTCTATTGCGCTTTCATGAACTATTCCAATAAATCCCTTCTGTGCACCAACCATTACAGGAGCTCCATCAGTGCATATGCCAGATAGCGAACTCCATTTAAGCCCGAATCTCTCGAAGACTGTGTTGACTGTTTCAAATATATCTTCACCAGTAGATGTTCCTTTTAATGGCCAAAGCGCCAATAATTCTTCTGTGATGTCGAAATCCACATCAACTCCTCGAATAAATATTGCTAGTTGTGCTGTATCGGAGGCATCAGTGCTGTCATCCAAAGCAATTGAAAATGCTTCCGATCTAGCAATCTTCTCTTTTAAACTTTTTTTGATATCATCAGCCATAATTTCTGTCAGACAACAGTACATCTTGACAAATGAATATTCTCGAAGTCTTTTTTCTTTTCAGGACATATTATACTTGCAACATCCAGCAGACATTCTTTGATAAATTCTCCTTCACCAAATGACTTAGAATGCTTAGCGATTTTTTCGCTTACCACAAAGCTGGCTTTGACAATGCTGTGGTGCTGCGTTCTTTGCTTGTTGAACATTTGCTGCTGGGTATCCAAGTTCTTCTTCAACTTCTGTATTTCATCTTTTCGTAGTTGTCCATCAATTTTTGGATAATCTGCATGTCTCGAAGTAAAGTGTCTCTTCAAGTTGTATTCTTTGTTGATGGATACAGATTCGTTGCACAGCAAACATACAAATCAAACCTTTATTCAGAATAAAATAATAATCCTCCATCCAGTTGTCTTGAAATTGACAATTCTCTGCATCTACTTTTCTTTTTTTTGCAATAACCCCTGACATTGTCCTGATATTCAGAACTGTCAAGCAAAACTGTCTTCTACACCGCAGGCACTAAACAGAACACAACATCAACACAGACACCAAACAGAACATAATATCAATGCAGGCACTGAACAAAGCACAACACCAACGCCAGTACCGAACTGACACGTTATAACACGTTCACACACGCCACTAATCAAAGTGAGAAAGAGATCTTGGTTGGAGAAAACATAGTGTGTTTTGTGCAAGTCATATGACGTCAGCTTAATGTGAGTTGGTAGAACACATCATGTTTTCTCCCATCATGAATCAGACAAACTTTGCTGAAATAGATTAGGGCCGGATCAAAAGAAGTAGAGGGCTGGGGGTTGCCCATATGTGCTCTAAAGCATGTGATGTTCATACCTACCCAAGGTAGTCCATCCTGTTTGTCCGAAATATTGGCTTCTGCGCTGGTAGGGGATGCAGTAGAAATTTTGGAATGTGAAAAGATCCTGAAAATCTTTGATTTTTTTCTCAGGAAGAAGGAAGCTTTGTTTAGAGGTTTATATACATCCAATTCTGTGTTATTTCAGGATGGAAATAACACAGAATTGGATTTCTGGTGATGCAAAGTACACATAGATATCTGCTTGTATGTGAGGAACCCATCTGTTTTACATATAACTAAAGTATCCAAAAAGGCTGGAGCCACTTCTTTTTCCTCCTCCTCTTCCACAGTAAAACTAAATTGGGAGTGGATATTGTTGAGAAAATGTAGAAAGTTAGAAGGAGCCTGTGGGCCATGTTGTCAAATGGCAAAGACACTGTCTATATACCTCAACAATACTTTGGGCTTTAGGGGGGGGGGGGGGAACAGAACTGAGTGCCAAAGATTCAAATAATTCCACATAAAGTTAGCAATGGGGGTTAAAGTGCAAAGCTCAGTGCTACTCCAATTTGTTTAAAGAGCTGGTTGGTTGAGCTGGAAATATTTCTTCTCTAATTCTCATGCACTCGTGATATCTTGTCCTTCTAACTCCTCCCATCCACTGACCTAGTCCAGGCTGATTTCTAAGACAATCACCTGTTTTATAATTCCACATTCAAGACAATATGATCATGGTCTCCAACTATGGACAGGAATGATATTTCAGTTACAATCAGATCCTCCAATGCTAGGACCAAATCCAAAATTCTTGAACCTTGTGTTCCTTCTACTACATGTTGCATAAGACATGTATCACTCAATATTTCCAGAAATTCCACTCCCTTACTACTGCATGCAGTTTCCTCTTCCCAATTTATACTGCTGCAGTTAAAATCTGCCATAATGATTGCTTGTACTGCACTATGAAACTCAACCCTAAACATCTGCTCTTCACCCTTTGTTTCCTGGCTTACAACAACATCCTGTAATTAACATCGCCCATAATGATCACTCATTTTGCACTTTCCAAACGCAACTGCTTAAACACATCTTGCTGCTCAGACTCACTAGCCTCTAGCAACATGCCACTAAATATCTTGTCCTGCCAACTTCCATCTCACACCATATGCTCTCAAAACCATCAGTGCCATTTACCTCCAGTCCAGCCTTACTTTTCCTGCCAAAATATGCTACACCTTGCCTTCTATTGCCTTCTTCTCCTATCAAGTATATCATCTTCTGTCAACTATGTTTCACTATCTCAGTAATCTTTGGATTGTTCAGACTATCAGTGCCACTAATTCATCTTCTTTATTCCTAATAATCCTGGCTGGCATTTGTATAGAGAAAACATCAATGCTTTGTCAGTGTTTTTATACCTTCCAGAATCCATTTGACTCTGATTAAATCATACATTTCTCCAGTGATTATTCCCACTAGAGGCTACAAAATCTATTACTAAAAATATATTTTTTTAATAATATACATAATATTGTATTAGATAATTATGACTTCTTTCTTCTTTGAACTCTAGTAGCGTGTTCTCTCCTCAGAAAGCAATGACCAAGATTTGTTTTTTTAGCACACAATACACTGCTCCTATGAGAGGGATTAAACTGACAAGTAGTAAATATGGAATTGTTGTACCTAGTGTTTTTTTTTTTGGTGTGTGCATGTGTGTGAGAGAGAGAGAAACAGTAAGTAAAATCACAAAATGAAAAGGATACAAAATGCAATGAAAAAAAAGACTGATACTTTTACTTTATAGTGTGGTAATGATTGTGGAATAGCACAGAAAATTAAGTTTCTTAAGCATAAATTTATTATACAAGTATATAAAAGGTAAGATAGTGCCAGTGCATAAGACTGATAGAAGACTGGAAGCATCTAATTATAGGCCAGTTTGTGTGTCATCAGTAGTTGTTAAGATCTTGGAGAAATTAGTGAGGGACTGTATACAGCTGTATGCTGTCAGATGAGGGTAATGTTATCTGTGAGAGTCAACATGAATTTGTTAAGGGGGTGCTCTGGTTTTAGTAATATGCTAGCCTTTTATAATAAAGTTACAAGAACATTAGATGAGGGAAAGGCATATACTGCAATTTTCTTAAACTTAGCAAAGGCATTTGACAGGGTGCCACATGATAAGCTGATATTTAAGTTGCAGCACATGGGTCTGGATGTCAGATTGGTCAACTGGATTCAGGATTGGCTGTCTGATAGGTATCAGAGAGTTGTGTATGGTGGATCAGTTTCAAGGAGGCAGAGGGTTACAAGTGGGATCCCACAGGGCTCAGTACTAGGACCTATATTGTTTAACCTTTATATCAATGACGTTGCCAGTGGATTGCAAGGGGATATTCAGTTGTTTGCAGATGATGCAAAGCTGGGATGGATTATTAGTCATAGTGCAGATATGGTAATCCTGCAAGAGTATTTTTGTACAAATACTTGTAGTTCTTGCTGTTTCCAAGTAGCAAAGATGTCACCAGAATATTGGATTGACAAAGATGGTTTGAATGTATACAGCTTGAGTTTTTTTCCTTCTAGATGTTCCAAAAAAAAAAAAAGTTGACTGAATAGGGAATAAAAGGGTTGCCCATAATGGTTCCTTCTACTTATTTATTCAGTTTATTCTTCATAGTAAAACATCTCTATTTGACAACAAATTTGAAGAACTGCACAATATTTGGAATATTTATCTCTAGATTTTCTGCTAAGTGTCATAATATATATGACGAATTTTTTTTTTATTGTTTGATCTAATGACATAACTCCTAGATAATGTTACTTCATATAAAAAAAAAAAATGGTCAAAAGTCTTAAAACATATGCTAGATTACCTTTTGAGATATAATGCTGATTCTGTTAGCAGTCCCAGTTATAAAATTGCCAAATTCCTGACTAACATTGTCCATCCTCTCACAAGCCATTCAAAATACCACAGAATTACTTTCCAAAATTAAAAGATTTAGAACATTTCCTTCTGACTCCTTTTCACTAATGTATCTTCGCTGATGCCTTCTAATGTGTTTATCTCTTAATTTTCCTGTCAATGTTGTGGAGCTGTTCAAAGTTGTAGTCAAATCCAGATATTTCACTTAAAGAATATACCCACTTATGCAAGTGGAAGACACCACCATTAACCAATTATAAAAATAGTTGGAACATTTAAAAGAAAAAAAATTGCAATCACTGTACATCCCAAGCCATCTTTATCAGTCTAATGTGTTGAAGACCTTTTGGGAACACAGATCAATTACTACAAATATTTCTTCAGAAAATCAATTGTCTGATCACTAGGATCAGATTTACTCTTGTTAAGAAATCATAAAAAGAATGAGTCTTTTGATGTTTGCTTTCGATGTAATCTTGGACATTCTCTTTCCACATCAGTCTACTGCAAACCCACTATTGCCAGATGCTGTATATGCAAGTCTTTCAGCTCATCATGTCTCAATCATATCAGGAGGGGTGATATGATTGAGACATTTAAATTGCTGAAGGGTTTTTATAAGATTGATCCAGAAGATATTTTTGAAAATATGACTGGTGGTGGGAGGACTAGGGGCCATGCATGGAAGCTGGGCAAGAGCGTGGTTGACAAGGGTGTTAGAGCTAGGTTTTTTACTTGGAGAGTGGTGAATGAGTGGAATAAGCTTCCAGAGTCTGTTGTGGGTGCTACGACCGTGAATGAGTTCAAGGCAAGATATGATAGATACTGTGTGAATGCTGAATAGTTGTTCCAGACATGATGTTAGGGCCTCCCTCGATGAGTCTGTCGACTCCTTGGAGTTTCCCTGAACAATAATAATAATAATAATAATAATAATAATAATAATAATCATCCATTATTGAATTAAAGCTACTGATAAGAGCTTACAATATATGTTCTTCTGAAGAACTTCTCAATGTCTATAATTCAAAATTGACCATTTCTCTCCTCTTCCTCCAAATTGAGATCAAACCTGCAGAATTCAATTGAAATATTCAATCTGTAAAAGGTACTTCTGAATGTGTTGTGAAGATTCTGAAGAAATTTCAGCTTATTGCTACCTTCAAACCAATCAACCAAATTTGCCAGCTGTTTGATTGCATCCAGTGCTCTTGTAACTTATCTTTCACACAGGCCAGTCAGTTGGAAGATAAATATTAGAAGATCAGTGTTATATTCAGTTGATTAACCACATTTACATCAACATGGATGAAATATATCTCTCCCCATACTTTGTATTGTAATATTTCAATGTAATATCAATGGTATGAAAATTTTAATATGCATGTCTCATCCATTGCAACTTTGACTGGTTAAACCTCATAAATCTGGATTAGCTTAGCGTTGAATGATATGTTCGCTTCAAAGTATTTTTGGATACAGCTGTCCAATGAAAGTTCTGGAGCCCTAATTACATCATCCAGATCTAATTACAACAATGGCCTATCCATCCCTCAAGTTTGGGATATTGGTAATTGCCATTTGCATTAAATAGGGTTTTACACTCACTAACGTCCTAATAGCATAACATTTTTAAAGCTGAAGTGCACGTGACTCCATATAAATAAAAGATAACCACTGTTTAGAGCATGTACTGATAATATTATTTTAAATTACTTATTCTCAAATACATTGAAACATTATGTAATGTATATGAAATATCTATTACATACTTTTCAATTAATAAATTTGTTTTTGCAGTTAAATTATGTGCTTTGTTCTTTAATAAGGTATTGTTAATGCTAAGAGATGCTAGATCATGTACTGATGATACTCAATACTTTGAATTTTTCTTATTGTTTGATTAGTTTTATATGAATACACTGAGAATGTTTTGTATACACAAAATGAAACATATAACTTAATATTCAGTTAATTAAATACCTTATCTGGTTAGCTGTTGATTGCATACAGTGCTCTTGTAACTTATCTTTCACATAGGCCAGTCAGTTGGGAGACAAATATTGGAATATCAGTGTTATATTCAGTTGACTAACCAAATCTACATCAACATGAATGAAATATATCTCTCCTCATGTACTTTGTATTGTAATATTTCAATGTAATATCAATAGTATGAAAATTTTAATATGCATTTCTCATCTATTGCAACTTTCACATGTATACACATCTAGGCTGGTTGAGTGGTTAAACCTCATAAATCTGGATTAGCTCAGCACGGAATGATACATTCGCTTCAAAATATCTTTGGATACAGCTGTTCAAAGAAAGTTCTGGAGCCCTAATTATTGAAGAACAAAATATGTAGTACATATTTTGTTCTTTAAGCCTCACTATAAGATACATTATTCATCGAGCCATATCTATCGAATGAATAATTATCAACTTCAGGGAAATCTGACTTAATAATAACAATACTGAAATGTTTTACCATAATTGATTCATACCAAATATGGAAATTCGTGTTGCAGTAGCATAATGGTTTAAAACAAACACTTGAGCATGAGAATATGAGTGTGGAAAATGTGATTAAGAAAGGGAAACCAGATGTAATTACAGAAGTGGAAGTGTGCCTGACTGACAAAGTAAGAGTTATTATGACTGTAGAAACAGAAGAATTCAGAATGATGAAACAATAGCAAGAGCGATTGCTGAAATGCAAAAGTTGAAGAATGAAATTATTAAGATGAGGAATGAAAGTAGACATATGGTGGATACAAAAGAATAAAATTAAAAATAGTGGAAAGAAAGAAGTAGCAAATGACTCAAGAATAGCACTATATGGAGATTTTATCATAAGAAGAAGCTGGCCATCAAGGTGAAGTATTAGAAGAAATTATCAATCGAGCCAAGAAAAATCCCAGCGAGTTCTTTCGATATATGGCAGAAGGAAAAATGACTATGGGATGATGATACTAGTTGATGAAATTGGCAGATTGGTAACTAATGCAGATGATGTAGTTGAATTATTCAATTATCAGTTTATCAGTGTATTTTATCCTTGTGAAGGCAACATAGGAGAATCTGGAGCATAGAATGTGTGTCAGAGGACGGACTGATGATGATGAATAAGTAGTAAGTTTATGAGGAAAGTAAGTAAAAAGGCAGTAGGATTTGACAATTGCCATGTATCTTGAGGGAATAACCTGTAGAATTAATAATACTTTTAGCGCAGTCATTTAACATTTGTTACAACAGGGCAAGTCCCAGGGGAATGTTAGGTGAGAAATTTTTTTCTATTTCACAAAGGATGGGAGGGGATATGATTAAGGCTGCAAATTATAGACCAATCTGTGTGTCTAGGGTTGTTGTTAAGGTATTAGAGAGTTTGGTAAGAACTAGGATTCAGAATTGGATTGATAATAGCAGTATTCTTTATGATGGTGAGCATAGGTTGGTTAGGATGAGGTCATGTTTCAGCAATCTGCTTATGTATTACAACAAGGTGACAAACTCACTCAATAAGGAGATTATATATGGTGGTGGTGTACTTGAATTTTTGATAGACCTTTGTTAGATTGCCACATGATAACTGTTAGCTAAGCTAAAACATATAGGATTAGATAACAGACTAGTAAGTTGGATAGCTGATTAGCTGTCTGACTGGTATCAGCAAGTTATATATGGAGTGGTGTTCCAAAAGAAGAATGTCACCATCAGAATGCCACATGGACATATTTTGGGACCCATATTGTTTAACTAGCAGTTAATGACATTGGGAATGGCTTAACTGGAGACTTGCTGCTATTTGCTGATGATGAAAAATTGTGAAGGACTATGAAAAGTAGATCAGGCATTGTAGCCTTCCAGGAGGATCTCGATAGACTATGTGAGTGGGCAAATTATTGGAGCTATCAGTTTAGTAGGCAAGGTTTGGAGGATGTACAATTAATGGAGAAATTTTGAAGGAGTTGGAGATGTGAGATCTGGTGGACAGAGACTTGAAGTTTAGGGATCACATTGAAAAAATTG
Source organism: Typopeltis vanoorti (assembly GCF_054136105.1). Lineage (NCBI taxonomy): Eukaryota > Metazoa > Arthropoda > Arachnida > Uropygi > Thelyphonidae > Typopeltis > Typopeltis vanoorti. Next base: position 24,728,741 of record NC_143564.1, on the reverse strand, counting down.
AAAGAACACTCCAGTGGATTATGACAATAATGAGGAGTACATTGATATGCAGAGGCAAAGATATTCTTCCTCACTTTGGTCAGACAATGTATGGACTACCATGCACAAATTTGGTTTCTTGGTTTTCAGGAGGAATGAGAATATATTGGAGATGGTCCAAGAAGGTTTACTTAGTTAGTGTCATGTCTATGGAATGTTAGATATGAGGAGAGATTGAGGGAATGCAACTTACAGAGCCTTGTGAATAGAAGAAGAAGAGGGGATATGATTGAGACATAGGTTGGCGAGAAATTGTTAACAGATTAATGTGGAGAAGATATTTCACAGAGTACAGAGTGGCAAGAGTAGAACTAGAAGCCATCTATGGAAGCTGTATAAGGAGGGTGAGTTAGAAGCAGGGTTCCTTGAGTGGAGAGTGATTGCTGAGTGGAATGCATTCCCTGAAGATGTGGTGAGCATGGAAACAGTGAATGGGTTCAAGGCACTGTTTGATGATCTTTTGACATGGAGTATAGATGTCCCACAATGAGTCCTTTGACTCCAGGGAGGTCAGATAATAATAACAATAATGCTTTTACAAATTAGTATGATTCAGATGGCTTTTTTTATTGTTTTTCAAAAAAATCAGTTTAATTTTTTTTTAAATGAATTTATGGCATGAATGTTTTACATCCATTATGTATTTTAAAATTACTGTTTGCCTATTTTTTCAGGATGTTACATTACTGGACTTTACTTAGAAGGTGCAGCATGGGATAAGGAGCAAGGATGTTTAGCACCAGCAAAATCAAGGGAACTAGTACAGGCACTTCCAATTCTTCAGATTACACCTGTAGAAATTCACAAGCTCAAACTGCAGGTTAATTTTCTTTTCTTTTCTCCTTTAATATCTCATTTTTAGTTTGTTAAAATGTGAGTAGGAAAATCGATGTGAAAGCACCAGTTATCATATGATCACTGATGCAAACCTCAGTACAGCTGGTACTTGGAAAGGTGACAGTCTGGGAGCAGCTGCTATGACAATTTTTGTTTAAGATTGAGCAGAGTAGTTGAAGCACTAGATATGAAGAAGCAAGCAAGGAGTTGGTAGTGGAAGTAGGTATAAATGATCAGGAAGTTGCTGAGGACAGTAAAAGATAACAGTGTGGTAGGAAAAGTAGTCAGCATGTTTCATTAATACCATACCTGGGCAACATGCTGAATACTTTTCCTGAGATGAGACAGCAAACGAGGATCATGAATGGGATGCTATGCTAGCTGAGATGTGTGAAAGGAAAGGAATTAATTTTGTGAATGTGTAAGATGAATTTTAGTGAAGGATGGAACTGTATATAAGAATTGGTCTATATTTTATGAGTAAGCTGGAGAAGCTGTTTGCTGCAGAAAGAGTGATGAACAAAGTGAATTAAAGACCTGAGGAAGCAATAGCTGGTAGATGTGACATGGGTAGGTAAGGTAGGAGAACTTATGAATGCAGAGGCAGGTGGCTTGAGTAAAGAGAATGAAAGAGAAGGAACACAAGACAAACAGGGAAATGGCAGAGGTCAGGGTGGACAGTGAGACACTACATGAGTGAATGATGAATGTATGTCAACTGGGATGACCAGGAATGTGAGGGAAACAAACAGGTCTGAGGAGAGGTGTAAGATCAATGATGATAGAGATGAGTGGAGTGGAGTGGGGTATGGAGGAGTCATATCTGAGGAGATGGATTGGGGAGGCTTCCTATAGAACCAGAAATAAGATAGTGTGTATACTTACAAATGTCAGAAGTATTCAAAATAAAACAAATGAAATCATAGCATTAATAGAATATATTCATCCAAAAATTGTTGGAATAAGTGAGGACGAGATTCTGACAGCAATAATGATGGATGGATATGTTTTTCATGAGGATAGGCAAGGTAGAAGGTAGGGGTGCTGTTCATGGTAGCAGAGGAGTTATCTCCATCTGAGGTGAAGATGAGAGATGCAAACAGTGGTTTTGAAGCAATATGATGTGTGGTGGAGGTGAACAGAATGAGATATCTAGTTGGGTTTTTGCTATAGACCTCTCAATGTGGAGGGTAGCAAGAAGGATATGTATAGACAAATTGGTCTGGCTACTAAGAAAACAGGTGATCATTATGAAGAATTTTAATTATAGTAACATAGACTGGAATTTATTTATTCATATGGAGTTTCCTCCCTTTTTCTCCCCCATCCCTATTGGGGCAAGTTGAGCCCCCTCATGGGGGTTAAGTATTCATGGCTGTCGATATGTTCACAGGGCCAGATTGCCTGCTTGAGGGATGAAAAACGCCAGATAAACTGGCGGAAAAAACCCTACTGCCTGCGCCCAAGACTGGCTAACTTGGCTATGGCTGAGGAAGATCCTTAAATTCCTCATGTCTTCGACGGGAATCAAACCTGGGACACTCCTTCCCCGGTCATGTGGTTGCGAGCGCAAAGCCACTAGGCTAACCACATGGACATAGACTGGAATTATCCCCAATACTGTCTCTTCATAGACTGGAATGAAGAGACAGTATTGGGGACAAATATAATAAATTTCTTTAGTTTTACAGGGACAGCTACCTTAGGCAGTATGTGACAGAATATACATGCAGATCAAGGATCTTGGATTTGATTATGCCATCAGAAGATGTTATTCTAATTGAGATGTTGAATATCCCTCCGGTTGGTGAGTAACCATGAGGGAAATGGCTGAGGTCAGGTGATTACTTGGGTGGTGAGGCATATGGCCAGCCATATGAGAACATCTGTGAAAAAGAAATGTATGTGGAACTGTAAGGCTGGTGATTATGACAAGCTCAGGAGATAGCTTGCAGCTATATCATGGAACGAAGACTTGGAAAGAAAGGAGATCAGTGCTGCTTGGGACTTGTTCGAGGACTGTCTAGCAGAGGCAATGTCTGATTGCATTCCAATCATCAAGAGGTCAAATAAGGTGGGTGTGAAATGGATAGAAGGTATTATGGAGGCAGCATAAGATAAGTGGTGGTGATAGTTAGTTGCATGAGGAATACAAAGACCAAGCAAGAGAGGTAAATCACTTTGTAAGGGTAGTAAAGTGCAGTATGAGCAACAGTTAGCTAATGAAACCAGAAGGAATACCAGGGAGGTTTTTTTCGATAATGGGAATAAAAAATGATTATGTACAGATGATACTGGTGGGAGAGTAGAATGATAATCATTTAGGAGGATATAGTTGATATGTTAAATGAACAATTCATTAAAATATTCCATCCTTGTGAAAGTAACATAATGCAGAACTCGAGAACAATGGGATGGGGATGTGACAGGAAAACTCGCAGTAAACATTTTTACCATAGGAAAATTCGCTGCAAACATTTTGCATTAATTTTTGTAAATAAATAATGGATGCTAAAGGGTATTATAAATTCATTTAAAAGGCAAATCTTTATTAAGGTGAATGTCAGTGATACATAACATAATGAAATCATTTAAAAATTGCACAAATTCAAAGATATGCTGTAAATAATTTACTTTTTGCTGCAGATCGTCAATTCAACAAATCCATCAGTAACATCGCTCATTGGAAAAAATGCTAATGCTATGAAGCATTTAATTTTCATGTTGAATTCAGCATCTGTTTGATAGCATAACTTCAAACCAAAGGCAAGAATTTTGCGATAAAGATTTTGTGCCATATGAAATAAACAATAATTACAAAAATTGTTGATGTAAATATGTTAGAAAAAGCATTGATAGTTGCTTTCTCAAAGTCAACCATTAATGGTTTGCAGGAAGCAAAGCAAAAAGCCACCATGGAATCCTTAGGGGTCTCATGCCAGTCCCAAGCCAGGATAAAGGAGGCAGGTCGGTCAGATGAGTTTCAATGCTCTGACTGTAAAGAAAAAACAAAATTGTTATGTGATGCCTATACGATCAACAGCTTCAGCATACCGGCGCGGACGTCGCCTGGATCAACAAAGTCCACGAGGGTTGGATAGAAAAGTGGGATACCGAAAGGAAACAGAAACTGAAACTAATAATCAGTAGGAACATCGAATGTAAGGACACTTTGAATGGCAGGAAGACTACAATTACTCCACAAGGAAATGAAGAGATATCAATGTGATATACTAGAACTGGCGGAGTTGCGATGGACATCAGCAGGAAAGATAAATAGATGCGAAGTCATATGGTCATGGCATGATACCAAGTATGAAGCAGGAGTTGGTTTCCTTCTTAACAAAAAAGCTAGAAAATCACTCTCAGGCCACAAACCAGTCAATGAACGAATCATCGCATCAAGATTTCAAGCAAAACCATTTAATATATCAATAGTCTAGATGTATGCACCCACATCTGATAGCACGGATGATGATATTGATTTATTTTACAAATATCTGATATAGACAATAGAAACAATACCAAAGCAAGATGTACTAATTATTGAAGGAGATTGGAATGCCAAAGTCAGAATATATAGTGATGGTTGGGAAAGAGTCATGGGAAAATATGATTTTGGAGAAAGAAATGAACGAGGTGAAAAAATGTTAGAATTTGCTGTGGACCACAATATGATGATCTGTAACACAAGATTCCAGCAAAAGGAGTGTAGAAAATGGACATGATGATCAAATGATGGGAAAACCAAGAACATGATTGATATGATTATGACTAAAGGAATATGGATAACATCAGCACAGCAGTGTCGAACTTTTCAAGGAGCAGATATAGACTCGGATCATAGTTTAGTGCTTGCAAATATCAAGTTGAAATTAAAAAAGAAAATGTAAACCCCATCATCAGAAACGAAGAGAGCAAGAATAAGTGAAGCAGAAATAGGAAGAAGGTACAAAACAGTGTTAGAGGAGAAATTTAAAAGTGTAGACAAAGAAAAAAATTCGAATCTAACAGTGAAAGGAGTAATGAAGGTGCTAGAAGATGCAGTTAAAGAAACAGTACCGGAAGAAGAAAAGATCAAGAAGAATTGGATTAGGCAAGAAACAATGAAGTTAGTACAGGAGAAAAGAATTTTGAAGATGAGAAGGCATACATCAGAATAAATATAGAGGACCAATATAGAAGAAGGTGTAATGAGGTGTAATGAAAAATGGAAGAAGAATTAGATCTGGTGAAGATCTAATTCACACAGAATTAATTAAATGGGAAGGAAATAATATCATTCACCATGTCACAAACTTACTAAATCTATGCCTAGAAGAGGGGAAGATACCAGAAAACTGCTACTCTGATACTGTTATTTAAAAAAAGGAGACAAATAAGAAGTAAAGAACTATAGACCAATTAGTATTCTCTCCAATCTGTACAAAATTCTCACAAAAGTAATAACAAACAGGTTAACCCCTCTTCTAGACTTAAATCAACCAGTAGAACAAGCAGGATTCCGTAAAGGCTTTAACACAATTGATCATATTCATGCAGTAAAACAAATAATAGAAAAAGCAGAAGAAAACCAATTGCCTCTCTGTTTGGCCTTTATTGATTATGAAAAAGCATTCGATTCCATCAAAACTAATGCAATAATCAAAGCACTCTAGAATCAGGAAGTTCCTGATTCTGGAGTGCTTTTTCAATTGAAAAAGGTGTCCGACAAAGAGACTCTCTATCACCCAAAATCTTTACAGCAGTCCTTCAAGAAATATTTAATAATATAAACTGGACAACCCTTGGTATAAAAATTAATAACAGAAACTTAACACACCTAAGATATGCAGATGATATAAATTTTGCAAACACTCCAGAAGACCTTAATAGAATGGTAGAAAACATAATAATAGAAAACAATTTCTTGGAAAAAGTCTCTTCATATACATACTTAGGTCATCTCATTGATCTAAACTGTGGACTCCAAAAGGAAATAAATAGGAGAGTTCAACTTGCCTGGGGTGCATTCAGAAAATTGAAAAGCATTTTTCAAAACAATGATGTCCCACTCTGTTTAAAAAGTAAGACATTTAACCAGTGTATACTTCCATTCATCACATATAGTTGTGAAACTTGGTTGCTAACAAAAGCACAGGCAAATAAACTAACAACAACTCAAAAAAAAATGGAGAGGTTGATGCTAGGCATCCCATTAAAAGATAAGAAGCAAAACCCTGGTTAACAAGCCAGACTCACATCACTGACATCATTCTTCTTCACCATAAGCGACTAAAATGGAAATGGGCCAGACATATATCCAGGAGAGAAGATGCATGATGGACCACTATAATAACGAACTGGATTCAAAAAGAAGGAAACGAGGTCGAGGACGTCCTAAAAGAAGGTGGAGTGATGAACTGTCAAAATTTATTGGGAAAAATTGTTCAACTATTGCCAAGAACAGAGAAATGTGGAAAGAACTGAAGGAGGCCTTCGTCTAGCAGTGTACAGAAAATGGCTGAAAAGAAGAAGAAAAAGAAAAGAAGTAATGAGGTGAAAAAAAGCAGTCAGCCAGATAATATGAAATGGTTAGAAGCCCAATGCAGTAATATAGGGAGGTGTGCAAAATGATTAGAACCATTAATAGAAGGTGGCAACCAAAACAGACCACAGTTAAAGACGAAAAAGCAAAGTATTGATTAATAAAGATAAAATTGTACAGCAATTGGCAAGATACTGTAGAGAGTTATATGAAAAAGAGCTAGATTTAGATAACGCTGGGAAATTGACTGAAGAACTGAAGCAGGTATCACCACCAGGTAACGAGTATGATACGGGTGACGTCTGAGCCGGCATGTTGTAGCTGTTGATCGTATACCCATCAGATAACAATCGTGTTTTTTCTTTATGGGCAGAGCATCAACACTCATCTGACTGACCCTCCTCCTTTATCCAGGCTTGGTACTGGCATTCCATGGCAGCTTTTTGCTTTGCTTCCTGGCAAATCAGAATTAACTTACAGCAGATTATTCAGTGTCTGTAAGGTCTTAAAGAGCTTACGTTCATCATTAGATCCTGAAACATTAATGGTCGACTTCGAGAAAGCAATAGGTTGTTTATTTCATATGGCACAAAATCTTTATCGCAAAATTCCCACTAATAATGTTGCCATTGGTTTGAAGTTACGCTATCAAACAGATGCTGAATTCAACACGAAAATTAAATGTTTCACAGCATTAGCATTTTTCCAGTGAGCGATGTTACTGATGGATTTGTTGAATTGACAATCTCCAGCAAAAAGTTAATTATTTATGCAGCATCTCTTTTAATTTGCACAATTTTTAAATGATTTCATTATGTTATGTATCACTGACATTCACCTTAATAAAGATTGCCTTTTTAATGAATTTATAATACCCTTTAGCATCCATTGATTATTTACAAAAATTAATGGAAAATGTCTTACGTTGTAAATGGTTGCGACAAATTTTCTCACGGCAAATTTTCCTAGAACCATATTTAGATTTTGCTAAAGCCTTTGATAGATTGTCACATGACAAGCTGGTAAACTGGGAAAGTTAGCAGTCATGGATATCTGTAAGTTGTGTATGGGGGGAAGTGATATTCCTCAGGTGGAAGTTCACCAGTGGTGTGTCCTAAGGGTTTATTGCTGTTTAATTTGTATGTAAATGATATTGGTAAATGCTTGACTGGTGACATACAGTTCAATGCAGATAATTCAAAATTGGCAAGAACTATGACGAGTATAGTGGATGTTGTAGCCTTGCAAGGAGACTTGAATACTTTTTGACTAGGGGCCAAGATTGGCTAGTTCAACATAGCAAAGTGTAAGATTTTCAAGTCTGAGAAGCAGAAATGGGATGTAGAATTGAAGAAGTGGAGGAGATGAGGGATATTAGGGTTTGATGGATAAGGACCTGAAATTTTGGAGACATTTTGCTATTCTGAAACATCAAAATTTATGCAAGAACATTCTGAGGGGTATACACAGTGGAAGCATGCACTGTAAATTATATTGTGTTTATCCTTTACTCAAGCATAAGCACTTGAAGTAACAGTGCAGTAGGACTTGTAAGTAGACGTAAACAACTTTGCATCAGATTGTCCAAGTATCTCATAATGTACGAGAGTTGTTTGAAAAGTTTGGTTAAAAAATAAGTTAAACGCATTTTTGGAAAAAATCACCTTTATTTCTCAACATAGTCTCCATCGAGGTTTACACATTTGGTCCAGCGAGTTTCCAATTTTTTCATCCCATCTAAAAAGTAGGATTTGTCAAATTGTGCAAAAATAGTCATTGACAGCCTTGATGACATCCTCGTTCAAAGAAAATTTTGTCACACCGAGCCAATTTTTTTAAGTTTGGGAACAACATTGCAATGGCCAATGTGTGGGATAGTGCATTGTCTTGATGAAAGAGCACTTTTTTGTGAGCCAATCTTGGCTATTTTTTCTTCAGTTCTTCTTTTAAACAGTCCAACAATGACGTATAATAGATTCCCGTCTTTATCTTACCCTTTTCCAAACAGTCTATCATAATTCCTTAGGAATCCCAAAAAACAGTGGCCATCACCTTCCCAGCTGACAAAACAGTCTTTGCTTTTTTCAGTGCTCTTTCACTAGGCATTGTCCACTGTTTTGACTGCTGCTTGGACTTAGGTGTGTAGTGGTGGATCCATGTTTCATCTACAGTCACAAATTAATGCAAAAAATCCTGTGAATTGCGATAAAACATTGCCAAATACTGCATTGAAAAGTCTTTTCGCATTCATTTTTGATCGACAGTCAACAATTGTGGCATCTATCGCACACAAAGCTTTTTCGTGTGCAATTTTTTGTGCAGGATATTATACACACATTCAGTTGAGATGCCTACAATCTCAGCTATCTCCTGCACTTTCACTAGGCAGTCTTCCATAATATTGATACCATGAATTTTGTCAATCATTTCCTTCGTAGTGACCTCAGTCAGGCATCTGGAGTGCACATCATCTTCGATGAACTTACGACTACGTTTAAACTCATTTATCCAAAAATAAATAGTCTAATGCTGGTGCAGAGTCCCTGTGAACTGCATCTTACTCAGCTTTGATCTCCGTGGCTGCCCACTTCTTCAAATAAAAGTGTTTTATCACTGCACGAAACTTGTTTCTCTCCATTTTTATGAAAAATGTGAACATGGCCATTTTAAATGTTTGCCAAATGAGAACTATGCATCACACGTGGCTAAAATTTTGCCAGGGGTCATGAAAAAGATGATACGTGCCAACACTGGTATCAATGAACAAATTGTGTTGCCGTTACTTCCTTTTAGGTATGTATATTATCATGCATTATGGAAAGGATCACTAGAGTGGTCTTATTAGTGGGAATTAAACAAATGCAAATACCGTGCACTAAACCAACAGTAGAAGTTGTTTCCATATACCAGTAGGAAAACAGTTATCTTCTTTTTCATATATAGAAACATGGTAAAAACGATGTTCCTGTATATAATTTAGCTCTTAGTATCCCCACAGATGAGACCTCACTAAAGGTTGAAAGGTGTGAGTGGTGACCCTTCCCACAATGCATGGCAATACACAGATACAGGGTGTTCGGGATAAATTTGACAGTTTCGTAAGGAAAAAGAAAATCTTCTTTGTATCTATTAAATTTAATGAATTGACAAAAAAACATTACAGGCAGAGTTAATTACAATACTATCAACAAGATTTACTCAAAATAACCACCATTAGCATCGATCACAGCTTCAATTCTGCTTCGGAACCTCGAACAAGCTGATGCTACAGTCTCCCTGGGAAGGGCCGCAAAAACTGTTTTAATTTTATCCATTAACTGGGCTTTTGTATTACTGGAAGTGCGATTGGTGTCTTTTTCAACTGCGCCCCATACAAAATAATCCATGGGGTTAAGGTCTGGGGAGTTTGGAGGCCAAACATTTGGACTGGTGAAGTCGTAGAAATTTTCAGACAACCATTTTTGACTTTTCCCAGAGGTGTGGCAAGGGGCCGAATCCTGCTGCCATACATACGGCCTACCATTGGCTACCCTTGTTATCCAGGGCTTGACTACAGTTAGCAACTCCACGAACAAAGCCCGAATTCCAATGCCAGGGTTCTTCAACACCTGTTCCTGCAGATTTGCGAGGAATTCTGCTGTACGAACGCAATCAGATCGTCTGCTAGGGATCTTTCTTCTTGCTACATCCTCGTAGTCACCATTGCAAGTCTCTAGTTCATGCCTGATTGTTTTTACTGTATTCAGGGAGCATTGGGCAGCAGTCGTAATATCCTTATTTTGATGGCGGGCACGAATCATCATGATACAAGTTATTCTCTTCCATGATTCAGGTGGGTTCCAGCTATCCATCCTTTCTGACATCTTGTATATGAATGAAGAAGGGTCCAAACTTTTAAATGAAGAGAAGTGTGTGTTAATACATGTAACTTACGGAAAAATATAATTAATTATAAATATGTCAAATTTATCCCGAACACCCTGTATAATGAAGTGTGCTGTGCATTATGGGATACCAGCACAATTTAATCTGTAGTCATCTGCCTCCATATACAAGTGATCTGTTGTGATATGTTCAAGTTTGGTTAAAGTATAAAACAAGAATGTAATAATTTATTGTTAAATATATAATTTACTCTGTTATCAAAGTAGCAAGTATTCAGAATATTCTGTAATTCTGTCAGTATATTTATTAGCTGTTAATGCCAAGAGCAACCTTATGAGTTTCTCCAAATCTTTCTACAGCTTGAGTTCAGAAGCAGGTTATGAATGCTATGATATCAGTTGTGGATCAACCTTGCTGTTGGTCAATAATTAAGTTTGTCATAATCACCCACTCTGTAAATCAACATCATGTTTGGCATTCATTATGTGGAGATTCTATCATAACAGGTGTGAGGGATGAGAGGGCACACAAGATCTGTTTTCCAGGAGGGAGAATGAACAAAGGAATTGAGACACTGGGTATGAGAAGTAAGCGTGTGATAGAGTTGGTGGTTGGGCACAAGGAGAATGTGAGGATGGATATCAGGAGATTATTAAGGAGATAGAGACAACAGTGTGATAGAAAGAGTAGTTTGTGTGTTGTCTGGGTATGATGAGGAGTTACAGCAGAGGGCAGAGATTTTGAATGGAATGTTAGTAGAAATAGATGAAGAGAAGAGATTGCAGTTTGTGAATGTGTGGAATGAATGGAACTGTATATGAGCAATGGAATGCGTCTGAATGGTTTGGAGTGAGTCATTTGGAAAAGTTGCTGCTGAAAGGAAGCATAATGAGTGATGCAAACAAGTAATCAGTAGAAGGCAGATGATGTGAATGAACAGGAGAGTGGACTAGGTGAGAATGATGTGGTTGTGAATGGAAAGGTGAATGTGAGAACAGGAAAAAAAAGTCAGGGAGTCACTGTGTGAGGAGAGTGAATTCTGAAAGCAGTAACGAATGCACGTGTATGTCTGTATGGGATTATCAGCATAGGAATGGAACATTCAGGAATACATGGGGGGGGGGGAAGAGTTTATTGGACAGAAGGTGAGCACAGAAGAAAGTAAGGAGGAGTCGTAGATGAGGATACCATGAGTAGAATTGGTTATAAATCAAGAAATGAATTATGTTTATTACGAAAGGCAGGAGTATCAGAAATAAGGAAGATGAAATAGTTGCATTGATTGAGTTTCTGTGTCTGGTTTGTGAATAACTGAAACTGAGAACTTATTCCAACTGGAATAAATGAAATATGGTTGGATGAGAATGACATCCTTAAGGATATGGTGCTTTTCATGAAGATAGGAAAGAAGGGGTGGGGGGGTGTTGATTATAATAGCAGGGAAATTATGTCTATACACGTTTGACATACAAGGGGGGGGGGGAAATGTTAGTATTGTGTGAAGTAGAGGTTGATAGAATGAGATATTTGATGGGATGTTGCTACCAACCACGGAATGAGGAGGGTGGAGAAGACAAAGAAACGTAGGCAACTTGATTTAGTGAGCAAGAAAAGGTGATCATTATGGGTGAGTTCAGGCATGGCAATATTGGCTGGAATAAAGAGATAACATCAGGGAATAAGGAAAATGAATTTCAAGTTCTTAAGAGACAAAAATCTTTGGCAATGTGTGATGGAGTATTTAATCTTCTTCCAGTTGGCCATTAAATGATTACCTGGGTTGTAGCCAGTCACATGAGAAATTCTATAAAGAAGGGATGTATATGGAACTACAAGGCTGGTGAATATGGAAAGCTCCAGAGACATTTGGCAGCTATAGTGTGAAAAGGATATATATGCTGCATGAGGACAATGACATGCAGAAACAAATGGGTTATGGTTCTCTTGATAAGGCCACATATGGAATACTTTGCACAATTGTGGCCTGGATTTTAAGGGGATGAGGATGTACTGGAGATGATCCAGAGAAGGTTTACTAAGTCACTGTCAGGTCTATGGAATGTCAGATACAAGTAGAGATTGAGGGAATGCAACTTATATAGCCTTGTGAATAGAAAAAGAGAGAATATGATTAAGAAATAAGTTGGTAAGAGTTTGTTTCCAGATTAATGTGGAGGAGAATTTTCATAGAGTAGAAGATGATCAGTGTTATCCAAGCCTATCCATTCCACTTTAATTATCAGCAGGTAATGTGCAAGGTTAGTATTTTCAGAAAAGATAGAGAAGATAAGATGGGGGGGGGGGATACTGCTATGATAGTAGATGAATTGCAGCCAAAAAGAACAGGAGATAGGCAGGCAGATGTAAATCTGGTGTGAGATTGAGACAATAATGCAAAATATATAGTTGGTTGCTGCTGTAGGCCAGGGTGTTCCAGGGATATGTGGAAGACATGCATCAACAAATTAGTATATAGTGAGTGCAGGTTGAGTAATCATCATGGAGGACATCAACTATGGAAATATAGATTGAAAGGAGGAAAGCTCAAATAGCAGGAAGGAACTGGAATTTATACCTACTGAGAGATAATTACTTAAGGCAGCATGTGGTGGATGAGACTCAAGGTATGAGTGTATTGAATATCGTCATAGGATTAAAAGGGCTATCCATAACCAAGGTGGCCAATATTGCCTCTGATTATTATTATTATATAGATTACTGAGAATGATTGTGCAGTCTTGACTCATGAGGTTTCATAAAACATAGAGAATAATCTGTCAAGAAGGGATATATATATGGAACTACAAGGCAGGTGATTTAGACAAGCTTGGGAGCAAACTTGAGACTATGCCATGACATAAAAACCTGCACAGGAATGATGTTTGCTATGCATGGGAGATAGTAAAGGAGTATCCGGAGGAAGCAGCATCAGATATTGCATACCCATGGTCACGAGGGTTAATCAGGTAGGAGTTAGATGCATTAATAGTATCATTAAGCAGGAGCTATAACAAAAAAACAAGTGTTGTGGAGAGTATATAAAGAGAAAAGTGACCATTATGAGAAGAAACTAGCTGAGAGACCAAAGGAAATCCCAAAGAGTTCTTTTGTTATGTGGCAAGTAAGAGGAAGAATAACTATGTAACTTTAATAAGTACACACGGTAGTGAGATGAAAGAACAAATGGAAATGGATATAACACTGGCTATATGTTAGTTTGTGCATAAATGATATAGGAAATAATCTGAAAGGGAAATATTCAGTTGTTCACTAATGATGCAAAATTGGGTAGAATAATAGTTAATCAAAGCAATGTGGAAAGCTTGAAGGATGATTTAAATTGAGTGTCAGTTTAATGTGAAGAAATGTAAAGTTATACAGTTTGGGATAAATAGAATACAAGCTGTGTACCACAATGATGGAAGTGTACTCCAGGAAAATGAAGCTAGGGATTTGGGGGAGAGGGAGGTATTGAACTTTAGAGGGCATATTGCTATGGTTTCCAATGGAGCTCATAAGATTACTTGGCCATTGAAGAGCATAATAACAATTAGAGAAAGAATTTGTTATTCCTCTTTACGAAGGTTGATACATCTACATCTGGAAAATGTTTGCACTTGACTAAAGAGCAGTGTGGTTTGTGAGGGTGTAAGGAGATTTTTCTCTTGGAAAATGATGAATGGATGGAATGGACTGCCAGATTCAGTTGTGAGAGCTCTGTCTGTTAATGAGTTTAAGGAAAGGTATGACAGATATTGTGTGGACAGTTTGGGTCTCCTACAATGAGTCTTCGGACTCCATACAATAATAATAATATCGTGTTAGTTTGTCAATGGCTCTTGAAAAATCTAAATATACATGCTAAAACACAGCCTCCCTTTAACAAAGCTATGCTGACATTAAGGATTTTACAACCGTGTTATAAATAACTCTTTTAATTTCCCGACTTTTCAACCTTCATATGAAGGTCATCATCTGGAGTATATACTATTATTATTATTATTACGGGTATCTCCATGGAGTCAGTAGACTCATCGCGGGAGACCCAAGCTAGCAAAACAATATCTGTCATATCTCTTCTTGAATTCATTTACAGATGAAGAGCTCACAACAAAGTCAGGCAATGAATTCCACTCATTCACCACCCTCCAGGCAAAAAACCTTGTTCTGACACCTTTGTTAACCACACTCTTCTTTAATTTCCAGAGATGACCTCTTGTTCTTCCATCACTATCACACAGCTGAAACATTTCCCCTGCATCAATCCTATAAAAACCTTTTAGTAATTTGAATGTTTCTATCATATCCCCTCTTCTTCGCCTATCAACCAATCTCTGCAATCCACAAGCTCTCAATCTATCAATGTAGGGAGCATTTTTTATATCATTCACCAACTTGGTCACTCTTCTCTGAACCCTCTCCACAGCCTCCTCATCTCCAAGGAATCCAGGTGACCAGACCTGAGCACAGTAATCCAAATGTGGAAGTATCAATGCTTTATAAAGGGGAATAATAACCTCTTTATCTCTGGATGTCAGTGTGTTCCTCAACAACCAAGTAATCCTATGTGCAATCTTGGACACCTTAGCAATGTGTCCTCTGAACTTCATCTCCTTATCTACCAATACCCCTAAGTCCCTAGCCTCACCAATCTCTTGGAGTACCTTTCCATCGATGTAGTACACAGCTGGTAATCTTTTAATCCCAAAATGCAAGACTTTACACTTTTCCACATTGAACTGACATCCATTTTCTTTTGCCCATTTTACCAGCTTATTTAAATCCTCCTGCAAACTTTCAACATCAGCTTGATTTTTTATTGCACTACACAACTTTGCATCATCAGCAAACAACTGAATATCTCCCTTTAAGCCGTTTCCTATATCATTTATATACAAATTAAACAACATTGGCCCAAGCACAGAGCCCTGAGGCACACCACTGGTCACCTGCCTCATTCTGGACTCGGCTCCTCCATACACCACCTTATGGTATCTCTCCCTGAGCCATTCTCCTATCCATATCACCAATTTAATATCCATTCCCATCTGCTCCAATCCCATCTGCTACAAGGACAAGCTGAGTTACATTTCACACAGTAAGCTAAAGAAACAATGATTTGATCACCGGTCATTCTACTAACATGACCTCTAGTGAAAGGGGGGGGGGGAAAATACAGATAAAATTACAAATTAATTATTTAGAAATTACATCAAAGCTAAATTCTATTTAAGATAACATGAGAGAAACATTCTCTCTTATATATCTACTCTATAATATAAAATAATGTCTTTTTTTGTAACGTTTTGTGTCACGTTTTTTGTCAAGTTATTTGAAACGTTTTGAAACTCAGGGGCTACCCTGAGTCTTGAATCTTCAAAATTCGAGTCATCAGAATTCAAGGAGAACCGGCCTACCAGTCCGGAACTTGGGGGTTGGGTGCTGTAGGTGCCGGGGGGGGGGCCTCCCAACTTTCGAGTCTTCAAAATTTGAGTCATCAGAATAAGGAGAACCGGCCTACCAGTCCAGAACTCGAGGGGGGGGGAGCGCCAGAACCCTCTAAATTCGAGTCATCAGAATTCAAGAACTGGCCTACCAGTCTGGAACTGGGGGGGGTTCAAAATTCGAGTCATCAGAATTCAAAGAGAACCGGCCTACCAGTCCTGAACTTGGGGGGGTTGGGTGCCAGGGGGGTGCGGAACCCCTTTTCGAGTCTTCAAAATTGGAGTCATCAGAATTCAAGGAGAACCGGCCTACCAGTCCGGAACTTGGGGGAGGGGGTGGATCAGGGGAGCAGAACCCCCTTTCGAGTCTTCAAAATTTGAGTCATCAGAATTCAAGAATCGGCCTACCAGTCCGGAACTCGGGGGGCGTATTCGTCAGGGGGAGCGGAGCCCCCTTATTAGTGTATATATATATATATACAGGCCCGGCTGGTGGCATGTGCGAAGTGTGCAATATACATACACAGGCGCCACAGAAGAAAAGGCACCTAAAAGATGTCAAAAAATGTGAGATAAGAGTTTAAAAGAACAACGAATGGTACAGAATGGTACATATAATTATGAATGTATGTCGTCCTCCGTTCGGGCCCCTTCAGATCTTCCCAGAAACAAACAAATAAATTCTGAAATTGTATCCTGTGGACCCGATTATATATCCGTAGGACTAATCCGTAGGTAACATTATACTGTAAAGTGGTTTTCATTTCCTGTTCGTTTTCTTCACACTTTATTCAAAAAAACTTTTTTGGAAAGGCGCCGAACATTAATCGCGCACACAAAAAAAATACTATGTGCCAGTCCTGTGTGTGTGTATATATATATATATATATATATATAGTTTTCTTACAGTAATAATGATGTTCTATTTTTAACATTACAATTGTTATATTAGATTTAGGATTCTGGATTATCTATATTCCTGTTTATAGTTAACTCTTAGGGAGAAAGGTTCTGTGGGTAGACTATGTGCCTTCCATATGCTTGGGATTTTTAAACCATCATTATTGTTCAGATTAGGGTGGTTGATAAGAATCTCACATGCTTCCTTAAATTTGCATTCATACCATGTTTTGGTGTGATGTAAACAGCTGGCGCTTTTCCAGTCAATTCTATGTAAAGTGTTCAGGGGATGATCAGAAAGGCCAGCTTCATCATAGTTATTATATTTAATGTGCCATTTATGTTCCTTTTGTCTGATAGGAATTGTGCATCCTGTTTCCCTTATATATGGCAGGTTACAGGTGCAATAAATACGGTATACACCAGGGTGGACCAGCAGAGGGAGTGGGTCTTTGGAGAGTTGAGTAAGCTTTTTAATTTTGCAGGAGGTTTAAAGGTGGCTTTGAGGTTGCATTTCTGTAGTATTCTGTTTATTTTATCTGATGTCCCTTTAATGTAAGGAATGGTTATAGTTTTATTGTAGTCTGGTTTATCTTTGTTTTTTATTAAGGTCTTTGTAGAGAATTTTGTTAATAGTGTTTCGCTGCAACCATTTTTTAGAAAAGTATTGCTAATAACTTTAAATTCATCTTTCAGTGCTTGTTCATTGGAGCAGATCTTCAAAGCCCTGTTTTTTTAGAGTATTAATGACGCCTAGTTTTTGTGTTGGGTGGTGGTAGGAGTTTTATGTGTATATATTGGCCAGTATGTTTCAGTTTCCAGTAAATCATTGTTTCTTTAGCTTACTGCAGTGTTTCCCAACGGTTTTTGGATCATGCCCTACCTCAATGCCCCAAAGATTTTGATTCCCCCTCTCTAGCATAATAGTCAGCCAGGTTCTGAAAAAAGTATAATATAAATATGTACTTTAAATAAAAAAGGAACATAGGTAAAACTGTTTTTAATTTGACTTTCTTCAATGAATATACATTTTATATTACACTTTGTATATTATAAAACATAAATCGAACTGAACTCAGGAAAATAAAATCCAAGTTAATGCGATTCTTGCACTTGATGTCTGCTGCAAAGAGTTTTTATTTGAGGTACTAATTTAGTCATTTTCAATCTCAAATCCCATGGTTTGTGATATCCAGATGATTTTTTTTTTCCAGTAGCAAGTCTACAGCACTAAAGCCACATTCTACTAAATATGATGACAGGAAGGGCAACAGTATTTTTTTTTTCAAAACTAGTTGAATTTCGGTATTTCATTTCTGTTTCGTCAGAAAGCCATGCCATTGTTCCTTTTATGTTGATTAAAGTTCTAATAGGCTCATCATTTTGCTTTTCTGAGAGTTCTTGTTGATACTGTATTTATGTTGATACTAGAGATGTTAGCTTTTTTTCTTGGAAAGTCAGGGTTGCAACATCGACAATTTATTTCCGACAATGGTGAGTTTTTTGAGTATATCAGTGATGAGGTGACGAATGCAACATCATTTTTTAATTGTCCCCCAAAATATTCAAATTGCCCTCCTGTTGGATGTACGCCCTACATTGGGAAACATTGGCTTGCTGTGTGAAATGTAACTCAGCTTGTCCTTGTATATTTGTATATAATCCAGATGATGACCTTAATATGAAGGTCAAAATGTCGGTAAATTAAAATAGTTATATATAACATGGTTGTAAAGTTCATAATTTCTAAAATGAATGCTGATCACCATGCAACACTAAAAGAAAGGTCTATGCTGACATTGCATGAAATCCTGGATCCTAGTCCTCTATAGCACACTAACCTCATGACAATGCACACACACGAGTGAACTGTAATTTGAAGCCTCAGTTGTATTCTTTTGTAAAAAAAATGGAATAAATTTATCCTCTTTCCACTCTATATATATAGCATTTCAATGGAAAGGCTTCAGTGTTGTTGATTCATAATAATGTTTAACAGTATAAACAACACCATGAGAGGAAAAAAATGTATTTATTAAACTCACTAATAATTTGCTTGTTTTCTATCCTGCATCATCAGAACAATTATAACTGTGATAGGCATACAGCACTTTACTATGTAATTTAGGAAAACAATTTAAATTGTAACTAACAGAGGGTGCTATGCTAGTTACAATTTAAATTGTTTTCCTCAATGTATCACAGTTATACTTGTTCTCTGATGATGCTAGTTAAAAAACCAGCAAAATGTTAGTGAGTTTAATAAATATATATATTTTTCCTCTCTTGATGTTGTGTTTATACTGTTAAACATTAGTATGAATGATAAATGTGACATGATCAATGTCATAGTAATTTAATTACATGTATTTTGTCTTAGTACTTGCGCAAGGGTTCAAAACAAATAGTTTTTAATTATGTATAGCTGAAAATCAGTTAAAAAATTGTTTTATTTTCCCTTCAGCCTTATGGTTGGTGGGGGTACAATATGCTAATATACTGGGAAGTTGATTATGAAGCAAGGTGGTTTCCTGTTGCCTTCTTGCCATACTGTAATATTTATGAATGCACCCATGTGTATTCACGGGATGAAGAATGAAAAACCTATCACCTCAGTATGAGACTGGTTAGCTCACCTTCAGTTGAAAAGACCTGAAAAAAGGTTCCTCAATGTCATGGACAGGAATCAAACCTAGGTCTTTTCGACCAAAGGGCTTTGTCTATACTGACTGAGCTACCAGAGGCTCCTTTAAAAAATAAACTTGTAAATTTAAGTTAATATTTATTGTTAATATTTATCATATCAATTTTATTTTTTGTTTCTTTCTTTCTTTACTAGAATACATTTCGAACCCCAGTATATACAACATCAGAAAGAAGAAATGCCATGGGTGTAGGTCTTGTATTTGAAGCCAATCTTTATACTGCAGAACATGTCAGCCATTGGGTCTTGCAAGGTGTTTGCCTAATCCTTAACACTACTGAGTAAAATATTGAATATGTAATAATGTTGTAGCTAACCTAAGCATTTATGATTAACAGTTTGTTTAGCACATTGTTTTATTGTAGATTAAATATTAAAAATTTGTTAAAAATAGTTTTCAATAAAACACATGTTCTTTGAACTGTCATTTTTTGAAAAAAAGTGACGTACACTGAAAATAGAACTCTTGATTTAATAGTTTTATTTGAATTTGCTAAATAAAACCTTATCATACTCATTGTACTTATTCATATTTTCAACAACTTTAAAACATTCAACAGGTTTTGAAAATGCAAAAAAACATTAAAACAAGAAATTGTCTTTTCAAAAACAAACAAACTGATCTTTGAAAAGATCAAATACAGAAAATATAAATTATTACTCTTTGTGTAGGAGGTGCCCTTCTAATCCTCAGAATAGTATTTTGCTAAGGAAGTTGAATGAATTTTCTACCAGTCTACATTCCCACTTCTCTAACATCCAAACAGTATCACTGTAATATCATATAAAACCAAATACGACTGCTCGGAATCTCATTTTTGCATTCTTTCCTCAGACTTTTATGAATTTGTCCCAGCAATTTTCTTTCCTTAAGAAATGAACCATAATGAACAATAAAACAAAGAGTTTCATTAAAACTGAAACTTACTCTTAGTATTTAATTCTGGAATATTTAAGCTGTAATCTGGTGAAAATAACATAAAAATTATCCACACCTGTTAAATACAGCAGTATAGCGTTACATGCTTACAAATGACTCATCTAACTTTGTGTGTGAATCCACCCACGAAAGGATGAAAATCTGTAGCATATTCAATATCAAATTCAAACTACTAAGAGACTAGTCATATAACTTTTAAATCACTTGAGATCCTCGCTAAGCAGGCTGGTAGTCTCAAGTGATAAAATTCATCTACCACCAGAACTTTCATAAGCACACCACAGTGGTATTTGACACCAGTCTTTGGATTGGGAAAATTATCCACTTGATCAACCAGTGCAGCAGTTACTAATAACTGCTTGTTGTGCACCTTACTGCACAAAGGATAATAACTCATCTATCCAGACACCATGATCTGTAAGGTTTAGTTGTTTCCATAGTTTCTAGTATGCACCAAATTTTATGCAGAGAACTTACAACTGTAGGCAAACACAAATTGAAATCAGTTTGTGTTTATCTTCCTGTGCTAGTTTTCCTGCGTACATGTGCTTTAATATTTCTTTGGGCCCATGAAGATGCCTTGGTGACCAAGGCTTTACATATTAAGCTTCTAATTCTAACAAGGGTAACCAAATTTACCAGGTCCAAGAGCAATATAGGACATTTTCCACATATTCATGAGCTACAAGATCTTTTTTTAAAAAAAAACAAAAAGTTAATTATTAAAAACACATACAGATACATATACATTAAGCTGTCTAATTTCTGCTTGTAGACGGCTTAGGCCAGATCATTTTTATGTGTGTTATAATCAGTGGTGAGCTATAAGGGGCTCGCACGAGCCCTTTGTTAAATTTTTCTCAAATTTGCGAGCCCCTTGTTCTTCTTGTTTAATAATCTTGTAGAACTAGAAAATACCACCATGGAATGCATACATGCTACTATAATTGCTACTTTAAATTCATATGGATTTTCTGATAACTATATAAAAAATCATTTCATTGCATGTTGTTCTGATGGAGCTAGTGTCATGTTAGGAAACAAATCAAGTGTTGCAATCAAACTTCTAAAAAAATTTCCCAACATTGTGATTTGGCACTGCGCTCATCGTTTACACTTAGATGATTACAATTAGACGATTCGATAAAAAACATTAAAGAAATAAATCATTTTGAAATATTTATGGATATTATACTCCTTATACACCCTCCTTATATGCTTTTTATTATCAGTCACCAAAAAATCAACGAGAATTAAATACGATTGCAAAAGACCTTGGTATTGAAATTTTAAAGATCGGCCTTGTGTTTGGACCATGATGGGCAGCTTGCAGTTTACGAACGGTTCTTGCTTTGTGAAGAAATTACACAGCTTTATGCAAGCATTTTGCATTGACGATAAATATAAGGGCTTTTTAAACCGACTTCTCAATTTGGAATTTTTAAAAGATCTAGCATTAATGATTGATATCCTACAGGAATTATCACATCTGTCAGAAGCTCTACAAAGTCGCAATATAAGTAGTATAAGGCTAAGTTAGGCTTTTTTTTTTTTTTTTTTTTTGCTCGGCGATGCGAGCCCTTTGTTAAAATTTCCATAGCTCACCACTGGTTATAATTGTATTCTCCTCAATTCAATATTAACATAGTTAAACAGCAATGGTCCTAAGACAGACCAATGAGACACACTACTAAGACTTTCCTCTTCTGAGATATATATTTACATGTCTGTGAAAAATATATTATTATCCCAAGATCCCAATGGGGGTCAAAGAATCATACTCTCAAATACATTCAAATTCTCTGCTGACATCACACTCTCAGGCAATGTATTCCAATTATTCAATCATGCAAAACATCTGCTTCTCACTCCCTTATTTACATCCTCCTTATACAGCTTCCAGGAATGGGCTGTTGCTCGCCTTTCATTATTTTATGACAAACCTCTTCAGCATTAATCCTATAACAACTCCTTACCAACTCTACATCTCTATCAATATTACCTCTCTTCCACCTATCCACTTGACTTCAAATTGCATATTCTCAAGCTTTTTCATATTCAACATTCCAGAGGCCAAAAACTACCTTAGTCAATCATCTCACGACCAATATCTTTCACCCTTTTGGAAACTATGTAACCAATTCTGTGCACTGTAGTCCATATGTGACCTTATCAAGGCCTTATACAATGGAAACAGAACCTCCTTGCTTCTACAAGTCGGTGTCCTCTGCATCATTGCCAGAATTCATTATGTTGTGCTCACTGTTTTGGTAATGTGTCTGCTAAATTTTAGATCCATATCTACCATCACCTCAATGTATCTGTATCCTATCTTTGTTTTCCAAATTTTAAAACCTTACATTTTACAACTAAGCCTGTGTAGCTCAGTAGAAGTGCCATTTGCACTCTACAGCATTTCACCACATGAAGAAAGACTTATAAGTTCAAGGCTAGTTGCCAACTGGAGGAACATTTTCTAAGCCTTTTTTCGACTGGTTCCTGAGTTAGTCGATCTCTGGCATGGGCAAGTGGGTTTTTACTCCTGGAAACTTGGATTTTTCATCCTGTAAACTAAGAAAATCAGCCATCAAAACCACACTATTTTCAGACATTAAAAATATTGTGTTAGAGTTGGGGACCACGAGATAGTGGCACTTGTTAGCTGCCTTCACTGCATACCGATTAATTAGTGATAGCCTTAGGCCAGCTATCTCTGATTGGCTACCAGTGGAGATTGAACTGCCCACTCAGTCTCCAAAAGTTAGATAGGGCTAAAACGGCCTTCGCTACTCAATATACAGGAACAAAAAGATGTTTGCTGATTTTTTTTCTTTTACATTTTACAACACTGAACTGGTATTCCCACTCCTGTGTAAATTCACTCAGTCTATTCAAGTCTTTTATAACTAAGGACACAACATCTGCTCTACTCCTTATAGTTCTTCCCAACTTTGCATCTACAAACAACTCAATATCTCATTTAAATTCTCCCTGATATCATTAACATACAAAGTAAACAGCAACAGTCCTAAAATCCCTGAGGCACACCACTAGAGACTTTACTCTTCTGGGAGATTGTTCTCTCATACACAACTTGCTGATACCCATCAGATAGCCAATCTCCAATCCAATGCAGTCTAATTATTATTATTATTATTATTACGGGTATCTCCATGGAGTCTGTAGACTCATCACGGGAGACCAAAACTAGCAAAACAATATCTGTCATATCTCTTCTTGAATTCATTTACAGACAAAGAACTCACAACTAAGTCAGGCAATGAATTCCACTAATTCACCACCCTCCAGGCAAAAAACCTTGTTCTGACACCTTTGTTAACCACACTCTTCTTTAATTTCCAGAGATGACGTCTTGTTCCTCCATCACTATCACACAGCTGAAACATTTCCCCTGCATCAATCCTATAAAAACCTTTCAGTAATTTGAATGTTTCTATCATATCCCCTCTTCTTCGCCTATCAACCAATCTCTGCAATCCACAAGCTCTCAATCTATCAATGTAGGGAGCATTTTTTATATCATTCACCAACTTGGTCACTCTTCTCTGAACCCTCTCCACAGCCTCCTCATCTCCAAGGAATCCAGGTGACCAGACCTAAGCACAGTAATCCAAATGTGGAAGTATCAATGTTTATAAAGAGGGATAATAACCTCTTTATCTCTGGATGTCAGTGTGTTTCTCAACAACCAAGTAATCCTATGTGCAATCTTGGACACCTTAGTAATGTGTCCTCTGAACTTCATCTCCCTATCTACCAATACCCCTAAGTCCCTAGCCTCATCAATCTCTTGGAGTACCTTTCCATCGATGTAGTACACAGCTGGTAATCTTTTAATCCCAACATGCATGACTTTACACTTTTCCACATTGAACTGATATCCATTATCTTTTGCCCATTTACCAGCTTATTTAAATCATCCTGCAAACTTTCAACATCAGCTTGATTTTTTATTGCACTACATAACTTTGCATTATCAGCAAACAACTGAATATCTCCCTTTAAGCCATTTCCTATATCATTTATATATAAATGATATAGGAAATTTTTTAGGAAATGATAGAGGGCACAAGAGGATTAAGGGTCTTGGATTTGGTCATCTCATCGGAGGATGTAATTATCAATGAGGTATCAAATCATCCACCAATTGGTGAAAGTGACCATGAGGTGATTACTTGGGTGGTTGCCAGCAGTGCAAGGACCCCTGTGAAAAAAGGGTATATGTGGAACTACAAGGGGGGTGATTATGAAGAGCTCAGGAGACAGCTTGCAGGTGTAGCATGGAATGAGGAGTTAGCTGGAAAAGAGATCAATGCAGCTTGGGGGATTTTCAAAAAATATTTAGTGGATGCAATGTCTAAATGTATACCACGGGTGAGAAGGTTAAATAAGTTAGGTGTGAGATGGATGAATAAAGAGATTAAGCATGCAATACAGAGAAAAAGGGCATTGTGGAGGCAGCATAAGAGAAGTGGAAGTAACCAATTTCATGAGTTCTACAAAGACCAGGCAAGGAGAGTGACTTGGTTGGTGAGAGTAGCTAAAGAGAGGTATGAACAGCAGTTAGCTAATGAAGCTAAAAAGAATCCTAGGGAGTTCTTTCGATATGTAGCCAGCAAAAGAAAGAATGATTATGGAAGGATGACATTGATTGGAGGAAATGGTATAAAGACAGCTGTTGCAGAATGTGTGGTGGAGATACTTAATGAGCAGTTCATAAAGATCTTTCAATCTTGTGAATGTGACTTCATGGAGAGATTAAGAGCAGTTGATGATGGGGAGGAGAGACTGACTGTAAGTGAGCAAGAGGTGTTTGGGGAGTTGAGTAAACTAGATGTAAATAAGGCTGTGGGACTTGATAATATATCACCGCGTATTCTGAAGGAATGTGCCAGAGAGTTGACACCTGCCTTGACATATTTTTGTAATACGAGTCTTGCACTTGGTCAAGTCCCTAAAGAGTGGAAGGAGGGCAAGATTGTGCCACTTCATAAAGGAGGTGATCGAACTCAAGCATCAAACTATAGGCCTATCTGTGTGTCAGGTGTTGTGGTTAAGTTGTTGGAGAAGCTTCTGAGAACTAGAATCCAGAGTTGGGTTGACAACAATGGTATAATCTTTGATGGACAGCATGGATTTGCTAAAGGGAGGTCGTGTTTTAGTAATCTACTTACTTATTACAATAAAGTGACTGCTTCCTTGGACAGAGGAGAAGGATACACAGTAATATACTTGGATTTCGCAAAAGCTTTTGATAGAGTGCCTCATGATAAGTTGACAGTCAAACTAGAGCAGATGGGGTTGGATATTAGATTAGTGCATTGGATTGGAGACTGGCTATCTGATAGGTATCAACAAGTTGTGTATGGGGGTGCAATATCCAGGAAAAGGAAAGTCACTAGTGGAGTGCCTCAGGGATCTGTTTTAGGGCCATTACTATTTAACTTGTATATTAATGATATTGGCGAAGATTTGGATGGAGATATTCAGTTGTTTGCAGATGATGCAAAGTTGGGAAGAACCATAAAGAGTAGTGAAGATGTTGTGGCTTTGCAAGAAGACTTGAATAAATTGAGTGATTGGGCAAGCAAATGGGGGTGTGAGTTCAATGTTGCAAAATGTAAGGTTTTAAAATTTGGAAAACAAAGATGGGATGCAGAATTTATGCTTGGTAAGAATATATTGTTGGAAGTAGAGGAAATAAGAGATCTGGGAGTGATAGTGGATAAGGATCTAAAATTTAGGGGTCACATCGCCAAAATTGTGAAGACAACACAAAGACTTCTGGGAATGATGAGGAGGACACTGACGTGTAGAAGTAGGGAGATTCTTGTTCCATTGTATAAGGCTTTGATTAGGCCACACATGGACTATTGTGCCCAGATTTGGTCACCTGGTTTTCAGAAGGATGAAGAGATGTTGGAAAGGGTCCAAAGGCAACTGACTAGGTAGTTTCTGACCTCTGGAATGTCGAGTATGAGGAAAGATTGAAAAGATGTAATTTGCAGAGACTAGTGGAGAGAAGGAAGAGGGGAGATATGATAGAGACCTACAAGTTGGTAAGGGGTTGCTATAGGATCAATGGTGGAGAAGTTCTACAGTGAATAGTGGGAGATCAGGGGAGAACCAGAGGTCATCCCTGGAAACTGTATAAAGAGGGTGTGAGTAGGGGAGTGAGAGGCAGGTTTTTTTCGTGCAGAGTTGTGAATGATTGGAATGCCTTGCCTGAGAGTGTGGTGTCTGCAAGGAGTTTGAATGTGTTTAAGACCCGGTATGATGAGATGTGTGTGAGATAAAAGGACCTCCTAGATGAGTCTTTGACTCCATGAGGTCTTGTTTAATAATAATAATAATAATAAATTAAACAACATTGGTGCAAGCACAAAGCCCTGAGGCACACCACTGGTCACCTGCCTCATTCAGGACTCAGCTCCTCCATATACCACCTTATGGTATCTCTCCCTGAGTCATTCTCCTATCCATATCACCAATTTAATATCCATTCCCATCTGCTCCAATTTGCATAACAGTGTTCTATGGGGTATCCTGTCAAAAGCCTTAGCAAAATCCAGAAGTACCACTGTGTAGCCAGTTCCTTTGTCCAACTCAGATGTTATTCTATTATGAATAGTTAATAGATTGTTAAGGCAGGATCTACCTTTAACAAAACCATGTTGGCCTCTATACAGTATCATATCCTGATCCACCCATTCTTGAATTTTGTCTTTAACCAACTTTTCCAATACTTTTACCACTACTCCTGAGATGGTGATTGGTCTGTAATTAAATACCGCAGTTTTAGAGCCACCCTTATGCAAAGGAACCACTTTGCCTAACTTCCACTCCTTAGGGACCATACCAGAGTTCAAACATAAATTAAATATCCAAGTAAGAGGGGTTGACAATTCATTTGCACATTCACGCAACACCCGAGCTGATATTCCATCTAAGCCTACAGCAGTGTTTGCATTTAAATTTTGCAATATATTTAATACCTCTGATTCTTTAGCTTCAATTCTCACATTAGGTATTGCTACAGGCATAGAGATATCCTCACTTGGGTGATAGACTTTTGAAAAGTGATCACTCAGTAACTCGACTATTACATCTGATTTTGTCACCTCAATACCATCAGCACCCACTAAAGTTATCCTTCCGAAATCATTCTTCCTCTTACTTGCCACATAGCGGAAGAACTCGTTGGGATTACCCTTGATCTCTTTGGCTAAAGTCTTCTCATAATCTGATTTAGCTTTTCTTACTATGCTGGTAACCTTCCTAGCTTGAGCCTTGTACTGCTCATGGGTGTACTGATCGCCTTTCTCCTTGTAAATTCTCCATAACATTTTCTTTTTTTGCGGATCAAGCTTGATACTACTGCTCCATCTAATGCCTGCCTTGTTTGACCTCCTGACCATGGGGACACAATCTGATATTGCTTTCCTCAGATACCCGCTGATTTTATCCCAAGCACAGCTAACATCTTTCCCTTGCAATATGTTCTGCTATGGGATGGCTGCAAGCTCACTCTGAAGCTTGTTATAACAGCCTAACCTGTATATACCCCTTCTTAACAGAAAAATCCACAGATTTTGCAACTTCCCAAGTCAATACCACATGATCGCTTTCACCAATTGGAGGTAACGAGGACACCTTACTTATGCATATAACCTCTGAACCAATAACCAGGTCCAACACTCTCACACCACGTGTCCCTTCAGTAATGTGCTGTTTCAAGTAATTATCTCGTAGAAGATGTATGAACTCCATTTCCTTTTTGCTACGTGATATTTCCTCCTTCCAACTGATATCACCATAATTAAAATCCCCCATAATAATCACTAAGCCTTCACTCATTGCACTAATTTGCTGATGCATGAATTCAATATCTCCCCCTGTACTCCCTGGCCTATAGCAGCATCCAACTGTATATTTGGTTGCATTGGTAACTATTTCGCACCAAACCGCCTCAAATGAACTCTCATTCACATGTCTAACATCTTGATATACTACTTTCTTTGGCTGCAACACATCAGCTATCATCAACAGTACTCCTCCTCCTGTTCTATCTTCTCTATCCTCCCTGAAAATACTGTACCCATCACATTCAATTCCAGTGACCACATCTTCTGCTGACAGCCAAGTTTCACTAATGCCTACAACTTTTGGTGAGATTTCACTGACTAATGCCAAAAATTCTTCTCTCTTATTTCGAATGCTTCTAGCATTGGTATACAAAAATTGCAGATTCCCTCTAGATCTTGTACTGGCTTTAGAACTGATATATAAGTCACTAACTTCCATAGTCTTATGCTGATTTTTTATCCCCTCTCTTCTGCAATTTATTCTGTTTATAAGGATCAATAAATATACAATCAGTGCTAAAGTTTCTCTCTCTTACACTCAACCTTTTCAATATTAGTTTCCCTGCCCAATAACTTCAACTTGTTCAGAAAACAATAACTTCTTCAATCGCTTATGTCCTTCCATGTTAAGATGCAGTCCATCTCTAGCATACAACTGCCTTTTTCCCTCAAACACCAACAAATTCCAGACCTCTTTTTTTGACATTCTTGCAATCATATCATTCATTATCATTGCTCGTCTACTTAACTCGTAATTGTCAAAACGAGGCAGCACACACACTATCCTCCCATTGACACTTTTCCTACCCGATTTATACTACCTCTCAGGTCATTCGTACCCACCATAACTATCATCTTGTCTGCTTCATGCCCTCTCTTTATTGCTAAAGCCACTCTTTCTATTGTCCCGTCAGCCAAGCACTCCTCATGCATACCACTCTCCATACCCTTAATCATAGAATCACCATATATCTTACCACTCTTAACTTCATTCAAGTCCACACTCATGGACTCATTCTCTACACTATTCAGCTTGACTCTCCCAGCTTCATTTCTCAACGCTCTATTACTTACCCCCCCCTCCCCACTCTCACTACATCTCGTTTCTTCTAGGCCACTTGTGGTTTTATTTTGTTGACTCCCAATCACTCCCATATTATTTATTACTGCATCATTCACCAAAGATTCACCCATATGTAATTCTGTTCTAGTTACTTCAGCTAAAGTAATCTCTATAGTCCTAATTTCTCTGTTTAACACATTAAACTCTTTAACTTCCAGTATCTCCTTACCGAGCACTTCCACTTCCTCATGATGAAGATGAAGGTCATTTTTCATTTTCATAAACTCCCGCCGAAGTTCTTCCGCTACGGTCCCAATGTCAGCTTCCATTCCTAAACGCTCCAGCCCATCCAACACTTCTCACATACATCGACATTTTCGTTCTCATTTAGCCAGACCTATCACAGATCCTTCACATTTTTCGGTGCATACATGTAGCAGTTCCGCAACGCATCCATTGCGAAAAATCTAATGCTGAGCCAGCCTTTCATGTAGAAGTAGAAGTCCTGCACGCTGCTGACGTGCATTTTTGGACGCCATCTTTACACGTTGAAATAGTGACACAAACAGCAGTGAAAACACAATATTTACAACACAGTTCCAAACAATAACACCACTGAAGGACACTTGTATCTAACCGATGCACAACTGCAGCACAATTTGTGACAAAAAGCCACACTATATTTAACTTTAAAAACACGTTTTCTAGACTAGCTAAACACGACCACCACATTTACCCTAACCTATACCTAACATTTACCCTAACCTATACCTAACATTTACCCTAACCTACCCTAAATATCCAAACCTATCTGCTCTAGTTTGACTGTCGACTTATCATGTGGTAATCTATCAAAATCCTTTGCAGAATCCAATTCTCTTGTCCAACACAGTTGTCACTTTATTGCAATAAGTAAGTAGATCACTAAAACATGGATCTCCCTTTGGCAGATCCATGCTGTCCATCAAAGATAATACCATTTTTTCAACCCAGTTCTGAATTGGGTGTTCAGATTGGCCTCTAATTTGATGCTTAAGTTCTGCCATTTCCCTTATGAAGTGGTACAGTCCTTCCTTCCACTCCTTTGGAACTTGACCCATTGTAAGACTCAATATTACACAAATATGCCAAGTAGATTTCATCTACCTAGCACATTCCTTCAAAAGATGGTGATATATCAAATCCTAACTCCTGATTAACATCAAGTTTACTTTCCTTGAGAGCCACAGTGAACTCAGGAGCAGCATTTCGCTCAAGAGTTTTGATAAGATACTCTACTGCAGTCTTAGTGATTATTTTGCAAAGCATGTCTTTTTGATAAATCAAAACTCAGATTATGAAAACTTCTGAACAGATTTGCATCCTTAAATGCTGTTGCATCTTGGATGCTATTTGAACTGTGTTAAAATGAAGCCTAAGTTTGAGTCTCCCAAAGTTCTCCTTATCTACCTTCACTTGCTTTGCTGTTTTATGAAAGTAAATCAATACCACATGTCATGTTGGCTGACACCAACAGGACTATTTAATTGGTACAGGATGAGCTGTTCAGCCTGCTGAATGCTGAGCTTTGAGTGATTCTCTCAAATGTTTCCAACACTTCAATGCAAAATGAATTTTAAAAAGTGGAGTCCCACCATATCCAAAATTTTTGTAAATTAAATAGGAAGCTAAATAAGCTCCATATACCTCCAGGAACATATTGTAATTAACCAGTCATCCTATGACAAAAACAGAACAAAGCATCTACAGCCAAACACACACACTGTCAGTAACATCCAGCTAAACATAGCCCACACTTTAAAATCTGTCAACTGACCAAAACGAAATTTATCTTATGCAGAAATCACTGCAGCAAAACCAGAATGTTTTCATCACTCTGATGAAATTTCATCAGAAATTTGTATTTCTGATGAAATTTCATCAGAAATACAACTCTCTGATACTGCTAGGTATCAGAGAGTTGTGTATCTAACAGCCAATCCTGAATCCAGTTGACCAACCTGACATCCAGAGCCATGTGCTGCAACTTAAATATCAGCTTATCATGTGGCACCCTGTCAAATGCCTTTGCTAAGTCTAAGAAAATGACAGTATATGCCTTTCCCTCATCTACTGCTCTTGTAACTTTATTATAAAAGGCTAGCATATTGCTAAAACAAGAGCCCCCACTTCACAAATCCATGTTGACTCTCACAGATAACATTACCCTCATCTGCCCAATGCTGTATACTATCCCTCACTAATTTCTCCAAGATCTTAACGACTACTGATGACACACAAACTGGCCTATATATTAGACACTTCCAGTCTGCTACCACCCTTATGCAATGGCACTATCTTACCTTCCTTCAATTCCCTGGGTAACTTTCCTGCAGCCAGACTTTCATTGAAAAGTCAGGTCAAAGGCACCATCAGTTCCCTAGTACATTCTCTCAAAACTTGTGGTGAAATACCATCCAGTCCCACAGCTTTACGGACATCCAGAGTACTCAGTATTTGAAATGCACTCTTCTCCTGCACCTCTAAACCTCGAACTTGCCCTATCCCTCTAGTATTAAAATTTACTCCTCCAGGATGAAATACTCCAATAAAGTGTTCGTTGAACAATTTCACTATGTCCTCTGCATCAGTCACTCTATTCCCATTTTTATCCCACAATGTCATTCTTCCACAGTCATTTCTCCTCCTACTGACCACATAGCTAAAAAAATCCCTAGGATTTTCTTTGGATCTTAGGGCCAATCTCTTCTCATATTGCAGTTTCGCCTTCCTTACCATACTAGTCACTCTCCTGGCCTGTGTCTTATATTATTCATGCATCTTTCTTCACCTGTCTCGTTATATTTCTTCCATAGCCTCTTTTTCACATGCAGTTTCTGTTTAATATTGTTTGTCATCCACTTTACTCCAAATTGTGTCCTCTTCTTTACTCATGGTATACAGCTTACTATTGCTACTAACAAATATTCCTTCACAATTTTCCAAGCACTAATGATATCCCATCCTTCCAATTCCTCCCTCCATGAAACTTCCCGAAGTTGACGTCTAAGACTATTATAATCACCTGCCTTATAATTTCACATACGTTCCTGTCTCTCTGATATTCCAGATTGTCTATTCATCTTCAAGGTCAAAACCATATGGTCTCTCTCTCTCTCTCTTTTTTTATCACTTATCGCCAGATTCAACATACTATCATTGTGAGAATATATATAATTGGAGATATTCTCTCCATGCTATTTCAGATTATTATAATATACAAGTTTAACAGTGATCCAATCAGAGACTTTGTCAACCTTGTCTCACTGCTCACTCACTTGTCTCACTGCTCACTGCATCACTCTCCAATACTTATCATTTAGCTCCTCTCAAATGTCTATTCTACATATACATCCCCTTGAGTTTATATGATCTCAACATGGAATGATGCCACCAGATTTGTTGCACAATACGTTTTTAGGTCTTTTACTTGTCTGACTTAGTCAGACAGTGCACTTCTCTCCAAAGTGAACCCCTCTGTAATAACAGAACTAATTTCTTCCCCATTAATGCCTGTTGAACAAAGAATTAATTTATTTTTTAATTTTTTTATTTGCATGTGAGGTTGATGAAAGACTACAGTACAGCTAAAAAGTGTATTTTTTTTAAATGGATGAATGTTGCAGCTGCTGCTTGCATTAGTGCAATGGAATGGTGGATGCCCATTCTTCAGAACAATTCAGAACAATGCCCAGGGCTGCAGAAAAAACATAAGGGAGCCCTGCCATGCACACACATGCATACATCCCCACCTCTTCTTCTGTGGTAGTATTTAGGCTATGTGTGTTAGAGAGAGAAAATCATCAGTTAGTCAAAATCTTGAAAATGTCCTCTTCTGGACATCAAGGATTTTTAGAGATGTTTTTAGTAGATCACTCCAAATATTTGAACAACAATGCAAGGTAGCACAAATCTGGGATTTATACAAAAGGTATTAACTGGACAAGGAAGAAGTAATATTTTAAACCAAAAAAGACATCAAGCTATCTAAAGACTATTATTGAATGTATATTTGTCCCCGGATAGGCTAGAGAGAAATATCAGCCTAAAAGAAGAAAGATCTGACGTAGTTTAAGAAGTTGAGTATTACTGAAGGTAAGTGGGATATGAATATGTGAACTAAATCCCCCCCCCCCCTTTAAGGTAGATTGTTGTCACCGAATTACAAAATGCCATTGAAATAATCAATCAAGGCATTGGTTTCAAACAATATTAAAGCTTGGGATATTTTGGCCACTAGATTTATCAAATTAGTATAAAAAACAGCTACATACTATTATCAGCAAAACTGGAATTAATTCTGTGACAGCAAAAAAGGGGAGAAAGAAATCATCAGCCAATGTCAACTATGCTTTAATTATAAGCTTGGACAAAAGTTCAGTGCTGTCCTTTTCATTTATTATTTCTATGATTAATCTCATTCAGGCAATGCATACTACTCACCTCTCTCTTCTAACCCTAAGAAACTTCTCATTCCTTCCTTATACACCCCCCCTCCCCCACACACACATTTTATGAAAATCACTGCTTCCAACTGATATAAATTTTTCACCAAACGTACTTTTTTTATATCAGCTGTCTTCTTCCTTATTTGCCAGAGACGCATGTTGTCTTCACAATTCTTGCAATGGCCTTAAATTTCACATTCTTTACTTTCTTCATTACATGCCCATTAACCAAATGCACAGCATCTCAACTCTGCTTTCTAAATTTTAAAATGCTTCATGTGGAAGATTTCAGAAGTCATGAGTATAGAAACAGAGAATAAATGAAAAACATGGCTCTATTCTTGCAATTTCAGAGAAATTTCAGGATAGGAGGATATCTGCCATGACAGATCATGATTGGCCAGAGAATAAATGAGCCACCTAATTAGAAAGAGTGGAAGGCAGACTTAGAACAGTTGTTGAGGAAGTCTCTTGGCAAGAAATGCATATTGTTTAGTTGGTGGTACAACTTGCTTCCTATTGGTATATTGCTTCCTTATGAAGTAGCTGAATAACAGCAGCAGCATTTTTGTATAAATACAATTTATTGTGTTCTGTGACTTTTTGAAATGACTGATGTGAAAGAGCAAAAAAATTATGCATCAAGTTTCATTTTAAATTTGGTTCATTAATCTTTGAAATTGTAGCAATTGCCTGTATCTGCAGCAAGTGACCATTGCGAGGCAATGTAAAGGAGAGAGTATCATTTCTTTCATAGTTACACAGTGATCAACATTCATTTTTAAAATTATGGAAACAGCTACCATGTTATAGTAAAATTTCAGTTTAATATAAACCAAAATAAACACACTTGACCAAAGTAGTGTGACTTTAGCATACTATGCAATTGTAATGTAACTTGTTTCTTTGTGTATATATATATATATATATATATATATATATATATGTGTGTGCATACTTCAGATGATGACTTTGATACGATGATCAGAAAGCTTGATGGTTATTTTGGTTTATATTAAACAAATTGTAAAGGAGAGAGTATCATTTCTTTCATAGTTACACAGTGATCAACATTCATTTTTAAAAATGGAAACAGTAGGAGAGAGAGGTATGGGAATGCTAGAAGAGAGAATAGCAGTAGAGGAGAGGGAATGAGAGAAACCTATGGGAATGAAAGAAGAGGAGCGAATGCAAACAATAGGAGAGAGAGAATGGTAAGAGGTATAATGTATGGTGACTCAAAGATCCATGGTGTTCAAGATAGGATGCATGAGGAGTGCTTGCCAGGAGGAACAATAGAAAGGATGGCTATGGCAATTAAGAGAGGTGAAAGGGTGGATAAGATGATTGTGATGGTAGGAACAAATGACTTGAATGGTAATGTAAGTCGGGCAGCGAGAGATATGAGATTTTTGCTTGAGGCTGTATGGAAGAAGACAGAGACAGGAAAAATAGTGTGCGTGTTGCCTAGGTATGATAATGATGAGCTGAGCAGAAGAGCGGTGATATTGAATGGCATAATAGCGAGAATGTGTGACAAGAGAGGACTGGTATATGTGGATGCTTAGAGTGCATTTGAGGAAAGAGAGGAATTTTTATGCCGCTTACATTTGAATGAGGAAGAACGTAGGCATCTGGAGAGATTGCTGTTCTGAACGAGTCAGTGTGTCCCAGGGAGTATAATAGCAGGGGTGGCCTCTTGTGGGAATGGATACTTGGGAGAAAGGAGATGATGTCAGTTAACACTGAGCCCAGTGGAGTCTAGAAGAGATGATGCTGGGTATAAAAACAATGACATTTATATGCTTTATACTAATGCCAGGAGTATCCGGAATAAGGGAGAGGAATTGGTGGCGCAGATAGCATCAGCCTGGCCAAAAATTATTGGGATCACTGAGACATGGTTGATAGAAGGGGATATAATAACAGGAATAGAAGTTGCTGGGTATAGCATTTTTCGTCAGGATAGGAGGGGAAAGCGTGGTGGTGGGGTACTGCTTATGATAAGTGATGACCTATGTCCTCTAAGAGTGGAGGCTTTGGAAGGAAGTGAGACAAATGATTTTGAAAGCATATGGTGTGAGGTAGAGGTAGGCAAGACAGGATATTTAGTGGGGGTGTTGCTACAGACCCAGGAGCACAGAGGATGGGGACCAGGAGATGTTTAGACAGCTAAGATTGGTAAGTGCAAGAAGAATGATTGTTATGGGAGATTTTAACTACAGTAGTATAAATTGGAGAGAGGAAGATGCATGTAGCAATAGGGGAATGGAATTTCTAGAATTCTTGAGGGACAAATGTCTTAGGCAACATGCAATAGAAGGAACAAGAGGTTCAAGAGTTTTGGATTTGGTTATAGCATCAGAAGAGTTGATAATAACTGAGATGACATCTCTCCCACCAGTTGGAGAGAGTGACCATATGGTTTTGACTTGGAAAATGAATAGACATGCAGGATTATCAAAGAGACAGGAACTTATGTGGAATTATAATGCAGGTGATTATAATAGTCTTAGACGTCAACTTCAGGAAGTTTCATGGAGGGAGGAATTCGAAGGCCGGGATATCATTAGTGCGTGGGAAATTATGAAAGAATATTTGATGGCAGCAATTGTAAGTTGTATACCACGAGTGAAGAATAGGACACAAATTGGAGTAAAGTGGATGACAAACAATATTAAACAGGAATTGCATGTGAAAAACAGGCTATGGAAGAGATATAAGGAGACAGGTGAAGAGAGGATGCATGAAGAACATAAGACACAGGCCAGAAGAGTGACTAGTGTGGTAAGGAAAGTGAAACTGGAATATGAGAGATTGGCCCTAAGATCCAAAGAAAATCCTAGGGAATTTTTTTGCTATGTGGCCAGTAGGAGGAGAAATGACTGTGGAAGAATGATATTGTGGGATAAAAATGGGAATAGAGTGACTGATGCAGAGGACATAGTGGAATTGTTCAATGAACACTTTATTGGAGTATTTCATCCTAGAGGAGTCTGTTTTAATGCTAGAGGGATAGGGCTGGTTCCAGGTTTAGAGGTACAGGAGGAGAGTGTGTTTCAGATACTGAGTACTCTGGATGTTAGTAAAGGTTTGGGACTGGATGGTATTTCACCACGAGTTTTGAGAGAATGTGCTAGGAAACTGACAGTGCCTTTAACCTGGCTTTTCAATGAAAGTCTGGCTTCAGCAAAGGTGCCCAGGGAATGGAAGGAAGGTAAGACAGTGCCATTGCATAAGGGTGGTAACAGACTGGAAGTGTCTAATTATAGGCCAGTCTGTGTGTCATCAGTAGTTGTTAAGATCTTGGAGAAAGTAGTGAGGGACCGTATACAGCATTGGGCAGATGAGGGTAATGTTATCTGTGAGAGTCGACATGGATTTGTGAAAGGGCGCTCTTGTTTTAGCAATATGCTAGCCTTTTATAATAAAGTGACAAGAACATTAGATGAGGGAAAGGCATATATTGCAATTTTCTTAGACTTGGCAAAGGCATTTGACAGGGTGCCACATGATAAGCTGATATTTAAGTTGCAGCACATGGGTCTGGATGTCAGATTGGTCACCGGATTCAGGATTGGCTGTCTGATAGGTATCAGAGAGTTGTGTATGGTGGAGCAGTTTCAAGGAGACAGGTTACAAGTGGGATCCCACAGGGCTCAGTACTAGGACCTATATTGTTTAACCTTTATATCAATGACATTGCCAGTGGATTGCAAGGGGATATTCAGTTATTTGTGGATGATGCTAAGCTGGAAAGGATTATTAGTAATAGTGCAGATGTGGTAGCCCTGCAAGAGGATTTGAATAAGCTAGATAGATGGGCAAATGAATGGGGGTCTTGGTTTAATGCAGCAAAATGTAAGGTCTTGAATTTTGGGAAACATCGATGGGATTCTGCATGCTCTATGGGAGGAGTTATACCGGAGGAAGTAGGGGAGACAAGAGATCTGGGGTTGATGATTGATAGAAACCTGAAGTTTAGGGGATATATTGCAAAGGTGGTGAAGGTAACACAGAGGATTGCTGCAATTATGAGGACACTGACCTGCAGAAATAAGAGGGTTATCATTCCGTTGTATAAGTCTCTGATCAGACCACACTTAGACTATTGTTCTCAGATTTGGTCCCCAGGATTTTAAAGGGATAAATTAACTGTGGAAAGGATACAAAGACAGATGACAAAGATGATTTCAGGACTGTACAAAGGTAGTTGTGAGGATCGGCTGAGGGAATGGACTGCAGAGTTTGGTGGATAGAAGAAGGAGAGGTGATATGATTGAGACTTTTAAACTGTTGAGAGGTGGTTACAGGGTTGACACTGGGTAGTTCTTTCGCTTGGTTGAACAGCGGGAAGGAGTGATGACAAGAGGCCATCCCTGGAAGTTGCGAAAGGAAACTGTGAGCAAGAGCATGAGGAGTGGTTTCTTTGCGTGGAGGGTGGTTGAGCTGTGGAATGCATTGCCTGATGGAGTGGTGAGTGCGAGAACGGTCAATGAGTTTAAGGAGTGGTATGATAGACTTTGTGTTTCTTAGTGGGGATCTCCCCCTCAATGAGTATTGACAGACTTTGTGTTCTTAGGAAGGACCTCCCACAATGTGTCTTTTGACTCCATGGAGGCCTGAATAATAATAATAATTTTACTATAACACAGTAGTTGTTTCCATAATTTTAAAAATGAAAGGAAAGAGTAGATCTCATGAAGCAATGTATAGATGTTGTGCCTCAGAAATTAATTTCTACAAATCAAACAATATGCATCCATTTAAGAACTATTTAAAGGAAGATTTTTTGCCAAAAAATGAGCAGAAATATAGCCTACAATAACTATGTACTTCGTTACAACTCGGCACACGATACAGTCCATTTGTTGCAAAGAGTAACATGGCTATCATTTCCAGCTATTTGTGGCTTCTCTATTTCCCAAGATAAAATTGTATAGGAAATATTTTATGCTTACACTTTGTTTTTGTAGAGAGTTCACAAATAGCTGGAAATAGACTTGCTAAAGAAGCTTGCAGCACCTCTCTCACACATGCACACACAATCAACTTTTACTGTAGTGAACTCACTCACATCTTACTAAAGGTAAAAGAAATTCACTATAATAAACTATACCTTTTGTTTCTATGGAATTTATTGAGGTATGAGTTGATTGTATATATACAAAAAGTCATGGGATGCAACATAGACAAAACATCTTTATTGACAAAAATTTATTGTAATGCAATGTTCTGCCATTAGCTACAATAACTGCTTCAATGCATCACAGACGACCTGCTACCAATTTCTAGTACAAAGTTGGAAATATAGTAACCCCTCTCCCCCTTGTAAAGCATCAGTCCAAACTTTAGTTTGGTGCTGGATGCTGACCACCCAGGCATCACACACCACTGTTAATCTAGTTAAGTTTCTAGTCAAGAGAAGTAACATCAGCATCTCCTGCCTTCAATTTAAAAAATTATCTTTGCATCCATTTAAAATAAGGTCTCTAGACTGTAATTGTACACAATGACTAGTACTTACTTTTGGATGTTAATAGGTTCCCCTTTATAATTATGATCTAAGTATCTGCTATAAATGAAAAGTAAGGTGTCTTCAGTAAAAGCATAAACTACCCATCATTCTAGTGAATTTTATTATAAAACATTATATCCTCTCAGTAAATACTCCTGGTGGAAATGCAGCTGTCACTTTTCATATATAGTAATTACTTAGAAACATCCTATAATAAAAGCATTATAATTAGCATAAGTATTTGTTAGAATTTAATTTCATGACTTCATCTTGGTTATGATTGGTTTGGACAAGGAAAGAAATCTTTGCTCAGCTGTAATAAGATACACAGATTATTTACAGCATCTTTTTTTTAAATAAAATGGTTTTGAATCTCATCAGTAATTGGAGCTGTTTTTTTTTTGTTTTGTTTTGTTTTGTTTTAAAGGATTTAACTCAGGAAATCAAATGTATTCCACTGCAGGCAACAATCTTCTGTTGCATTACATTGCTTTATAAACACAGCAGACACCGATTTCTAAGCACATACCCACCTATACATGTGTGTGTGCATGTGTGTGTGTGACAGAGAGAGAGAGTGAGCGAGTGAGTCATGTAATGTTCCTTTTCAAATGGGATTAGCAAACTCTGCTTCAAATTTATGATTTGGAGAAAATGGGAAAAATTAAGAATAAAAGAACATAATACAAATGTTATACTTTTATTAAGAATGTGACTACAGGTACACAATCATATTTGAACATCTACAGCAAGGGATAAAACCATGTTAATTCTACTACAGATTTAGGTATAACACTGTACAAGCAGTTGAAGTTTCACAGGCAAGGCAGCTTAAATAGAGAAATCAGAAGCAATATAGGAAAAGGTATATACTTATTCCCTCCCTCCCCTTTTTTTTTAAAAAAAAAAAGTAAACAAAAACTAAAGAATCAAATGGAATGTTTGAGCAACTAAAATAGCACCTTTAACTAAAACTTATCAACTAAGTGAAATGAAGGTCTCCTAATTGAAAATATCTCTCCATGTTTGACTAGGAACAACTTTTATTTGTTTTACGGTATACTGCAAAGCTAGTTACCATTCAGGCTGTTTTTCCCACCATAAATAATCATAAAAGATCTTTAATATAAACAGGCATGAAAAGGTTTTCTGTGTGGCAAAATCCCTGAATATATATGTGAAATTCACATAATTTCTATGCCTATACACTCACCAGTCAAAGGTGAAATGTGATCTGTTGCAATATATAATACTCAACAGAAGTAACAGTCATTAAAATATTACACAGTACATGGCTTTAACAAGTCACTTATGCACATCACTTGCACTGTATAATATGAAAATATATCCAGTGAATGAATGACTTCCACTAAAACATATACCATCTAGTACCTGCCTCTAGAAGCAATATTCAAGAATCATTTATATTCAGGTCTATACTGAGTTCTCCTGGCACTTCATATAGGGTGTAGTTTGATTATGACACTCAGTTTAGACCCAAGTCTACCAACCATTATTCATCACACTTTTAAGATTTGTAAATGTTAAATGGTTTGCAGTGATGAAGTTATCAGTTAAATGTTGATATAACTTGATATGAAAAAAGTGTCTGCTAAATATCAAAAACATTATCATGATGCAT
The DNA here is from genome assembly GCF_054136105.1 of Typopeltis vanoorti. Taxonomy (NCBI): domain Eukaryota; kingdom Metazoa; phylum Arthropoda; class Arachnida; order Uropygi; family Thelyphonidae; genus Typopeltis; species Typopeltis vanoorti. The sequence continues at coordinate 24,687,869 of NC_143564.1, read as the reverse complement.
GAAAATCTGTGAAAAAAAAAAAAACGTAACTTGCATGATAAATATTATGTTATAAAATTTTCATCCAGATATTGAGAATATTTTCAAGAGATATATGCACATGTAAACCTAGACATGCACATAGAAAATTAAACAATGCAAGTGTGAAAGTGAAATCATCAACATGAAGCACTGCATTCTTATTGTATCAATGTCCTAATGATCTAGAGGGGGGGAAAAAAAGTCATTTATGGGAAAAGGTACATACTTATTCGTGCTCCCTTTTTAAAAAAAAAAAAAAAGAAAGAAAGAAAAAGTAAACTTGTTTAAAAAATAACATTGAGTAGTAAAATACTTCACACACACTGAAAATATCTTGATACTTGAGGAAAACTTGTATAATAAACAATATTTATCATGAAGTATGCATTATTTCTTTACGTTAAAGTCTACTTATGATATACATATCATGATAAATAAATATATATTTTAATATTCAAAAATATTTTAAAGAAAGTTGTTGATGCTAATACTGCAGTTTATTCCTCTTTGTTTCCTTTATTTAAAAGGGGGGGGAAATTATACTAAATAACAGACAATTTTGCAATTTCAAACTGTATTTCAAATAAAATTTAAAAAAGAAACCCGAAGATTTGTTTAAATCTTATTCAAATATATGCAAAACACTCATTAAAAAAGATCCAATTGATGTTTATTAATGATTTGTCAAAGAATTTTTCTCCACACCTGTAATTGCAATATTGAACTATATATTACATTCCATAAGATACATATTTTTACTTCTCTGAATGATGTCTTTCAGATGAACTATAATTTTAATAGCATACTTTAACTCTGTGTCAGGATTTTGAAAGCGTGGGGATTTAAATATTATTTGAGATTCCTTAAAACACTTCAAAAAACATGAAAATATTTTTTATAATAAATTAGATTCATTATAAATAAATTATAAAACATTTTCACTTCTAAATTCCTTCTAAATTTGAGGTTAAAATGAAAGGGGAAAAAAAGTAACATATTAAATACATTTTCACAGCTGTATTACAGTAAGAAATGAGGTAACAGATAACTTTCTTAGATTGGCCTTTGTGTCTATCTTAAATGACATTTCCCAAAATTTTGAAATAAGGCTGGCAGTTACTTTTATTCAGGTTAGGATGAAACTCTGAAAAGTTTCTGCTTTTAGGTATCGAATCAAGTTAATATATAGGAAAAACTTTTATATTTCATAAAAACTATTTCTCAGAGCATGCTGAAGCTGCAAAAATATCCCAAACTTTACTCCTGCCTCTGTCAAACCATGCTCACTGAACACCAGAGGACCAGTACAAAACCATGCAAAAGTGTCAACAGAACTGGATTGTATCTTCCCTCTTCATTCTTGTATTCCTCCCATACTGATAAAGATATATTTGATTTATTCTTTTGTTTTTCTTACTGTTAACTTTGAACTATGCCAAAATTAAAATTATTATTTTACCTTCATCCTTTGTGCTTGTTAACACCTGAAAACTTATTTAACCTTGACTCAGTCATGCCAAAATCCCTTACTGTAATACAGCTGTGAAAATGTATTTAATATGTTACTTTTTTTCCCTTTCATTTTAACCTCAAATTTAGAAAGAATTTAGAAGTGAAGACCGGTTCTTGAGTTAGTCGATCCCTGGCACTGGCTAGCGGGTTTTTTCTCCTGGAAACTCGGGTTTTTCATCCCGTAAACTCAAGAAAATCGACACACTATTTTCAGACATTAAAAATATTGTGTTAATGACCACGAAATGGCGGCACTAGCTTGCTGCCTTCTTCACTGCGTACCGATGAATCAGTGATAGCCTTGGGTCAGCTATCTCTCTGATTGGCTACCAGTGGAGATTGAACTGCCCACTCAGTCTCCAAAAGTTAGATAGGGTAAACGGCCCCGCCTACTCCCTATACGGAAACAAATAGGCGTTAGCTGATTTTTTTTTTTTTTTTTTTTTAGAAGTGAAAATGTTTTATCATTTTTTTATAATGAATCTAATTTATTATAAAAAATATTTTCATGTTTTTTGAAGTGTTTTAAGGAATCTCAAATAATATTTAAATCCCCATGCTTTCAAAATCTTGACACAGAGTTAAAGTATGCTATTAAAATTATAGTTCTTCATCTGAAAGACATCTTACATAGTTCTGATACTGTAATATTTTATAAATTTGGTAGAATTTTTTTCTCACAAGAAATATATATAAATCTTCTATAATATATAGAAAATATAACACAGGAAGTGACAGAACTGAAGCTTCAAAATTCTATGAAAATCTGTGTGTTAGGTGTAGTGGTTCAAGTGTTGGAGAGACTAGTGAGAACCAGGATCCAGAACTGGGATGACAACAGTGGTATTATCTTTGCTGGACAGCATTTGCTAAAGGGAGGTAATGTTTTAGTAATCTATTTACTTATTACAATAAGGTTGACAGCTGCATTGGATGAGAGAGATGGATACACAGTGTATGGATGTACAAATGTCAGTATCCAAAATGTATACTTACATTTTGCAAAGGCTTTTGATAGATGACCACATGAGTTGACAGTTAAAATAGAGCAGATGGGGGTTGGACATCAGACTAGTGCATTGGATTGGAGATTGGCTGTCTGATAGGCATCAACAAGTTCTGTATGGGGGAGCAATATCCCAGAAGAGGAAAGTCACTAGTGGTGTGCCTCAGAGGTCTGTTTTAAGGCCATTACTGTTTAACCTGTATGTTAAAAATATTTGAGAAGATTTAAATCAGGATATACAGTTGTTTGCAGATGATGCAAAGTTGGGATGAACTATGAGTAGTAGAGCAGATGCTGTGACCTTACAAGACTTGAAAAGACAGTGAATGGGCATGAGAGTGAGGATACCAGTTCCACATTCTAAAATGTAATATTTCAAAATTTGGAAAACAAACGTGGGATGTTTACATCTGGTGGAGGATACATTATTAGAGGTGGAGGAAACAAGATATCTTGGGATGATGATGGATAAGGATTTACGGGAGACATTTCCAATATAGTGAGGACAACTCAATGAATTCTAGCAACGATGAGGAGTACAGTGACTTATTGAATTAAGGAGATTCTGGTTCCATTGAATAAGGCCTTGGTTAGGCACATATGGACTACTGTGCACAGATATTTGGTCACCTGGTTTTCTAAAGGATGAAGAGATACTGGAAAGAGTCCAGAGGTGATTGACTAAGGTAGTTTTATATTATTAATATATTTGTTGAAGAGGTTTTTCATAAAATCATTGGAGATGAGAGGAAAACAAGAGGTCATCCCTGGTAGCTGTATAAGGAGAGTATAAACAAGCAAGTGATAAGCAAGTTTTTTGCATTAAGAGTTGCAAATGATTGGAACACATTGCCTGAGAGTATGGTGTCTGCAAAGTATTTAAATATGTTTAAAGCACAGTATGATGAGACGTGTGTATGACAAAGGGACCTCCTGTGATGACCCCATAAGTAACTCCATAAGGTCTTGGGATAGTAATAATAATAAATTAGAATGAAAAGGCTAGATGGTAAGTAACAGAAAGTGGAGAATAACAAACAGAAAGAGAGGTACTTGGTGAAAAAAAAAAAAAGGTTATATAGTAGTTTGTACCTCCTAAAAATGATCACATATTTTCCTTGAATTTTCACTGATAACTATGTATTTTTAATACACCAATTTATACTATATTCTTTTATTTCAAAGTAATTTTCATATCAGGATTTCTGAATTTTTTTTTTTTAAATTAGTCATCACAATATGTTATATCATATTTTATGAGAAAGTGAAATTTAATCTGGCAGGTTGGTCTTTGAGCACCCAAAACAAGTTTAGTGTGATTCTGATTTTGAGAAATAATAATTCAAAGAACATTTAATGAATAAGAGTGCTGCTGTTAAAGGAATTATAACTGCTGTGTTTTATAATGAAGATCTGTAAACAAATATATCTGTGGACAGATATATTTGTTTAAAGAAATAAAGAGTTCTGCTACTTATATAGTAGTGGAACTCATTCAAATGAGTTTCGCTGCTATATAAATATTGTTCTCAAACCAAATATATCTGTGGACAGATATATTTCTTTACATAGAATGTTGTATTAACAAAATAGTATGATTTGATTTGCGTGTAATAATAGTTACTTCTTGATGCAATTATACTAGAGAGAAAAGTATTTTTCATTCAGTTGATTAGGTATTATAACTGGAACCTTATTTCAGATGAGAGGAGTAATCATATATCCTAAACTGTTTTATTAAAAAAATTATGGACAGAAGTCCTTAACATTTAACTTGAGTTTATCATTAGATTATAATAATCAGAATATTCTTAATTAATATAATTAAAAAGTATGAATTAAATACAGCCTATGTAAATTGTAAATACCATGATTCAGGAAGTGAATAAAGAGTTCTGCTACTTATATAGTAGTGGAACTCATTCAAATGAGTTTCGCTGCTATATATATATATAAATATTGTCTCAAATCAAATTTAATAGTCTTAATGCAAAAGCAAAGAACTAGCAATATCGTGCTTATTCATTCAGTCGGTGTTTTCATATCATTAGTTTTCTTTATACTTTATACACAGATTTTTAGATTTGAGTTACTAACAAGAGTAAACAATGTATCAACATATTTTTGAAAGGCCTGGTGTTATGTCAATGCTTTTTCTATGTTCGAAGTAATCTAAATGTTTTAAGAATATAAAATAGCAATTCTGCAAGCTAATCTGATTATGATCCCTTTGAATGTTGTGCACAAAAACTTACTCGATTCAGTGCCTAAAGTGTTAAAAGGATTTAGTTTTAAAGTCTGATTTTCTCTGATATGATAAACAAAGTTGAAAGTTTCAAGTTACAGAATACTGTTTGGCAATAAAAAAACTTCTTCAAAATATAAAGTAGAAAAAAACTTCACACTATGTTTTTGTACATGCTTAATAAGACCTGTTTTATTATAACAGCCGAATAATTTTTCTCATAAATATACAGTTGTACTTTTATGTAAGCAAGTGAAGTTTCAATATCATGAAAACACCTCGAGAGTTACAGGATATGAATACTTCAAAAATAGATATATCTCAGTACACACATTCCAATGAATCATGCATAACTTTAGCCACATAACAGACCATGGTGCCACTTGCAATACTCATTAATGGTAGCATATCAAATGATAAATATCCACAAATAAAGAAAATAGGTCACTTTTTTAGTATTATAGCAAATTTATTATTTGCAAAATATGCAGAAGGTGAAATAAGGGACAGCATGGTAAACACACATGGTGGTGTAAGAGCATGAAAGAGAACAGATACTTATATACTGTACATATCTGGTATGCATTTTTAAAAAAATGTTTAAGGAAGTTGACAGTATTCTTGCTTATTATTTAATGAGAACCTTGCAACATAAAAGATACCAAAGGGGTGGAAAAAGGATAAAATATATACAAAGGAGCTGTCAAAAGTGAGTTGACTGATAAGAGCAGGATTCTCTGTGGGAATAAGCATAGGCTAATTAAGCAGGGGTGGGATCATATTTTGGCAATTTATTTATGTAATTCAACAGGATAACTGCATAAAAGCAATGCATATATAGTGACATATCTAGATTTTTCAAAAACTATTGACAGATAGGCATCATCAAGTGAAAATAGTGTACCAAAAGATGAAGTGGACTAGCAATGTATTACAGAATTATTTTAAGGGCATTATTTTTTAACTTACATGAAGAACATGTAAATGATATTGGCAGATTGTAAATGGAAGAGATGCAAAATTAGTGGCCCATGAACAGCAGAGTGAAAACAGTAGCTTTCCTAGAGAAGTACACAGATGAGCTGGTTACCAGTTCAGTACTGTTATGTATAATGATTAGAGCAACGATCAGGACAATGACATGTTGAGATGAAAAGGTTCACATTACAAAACATTCATTTTTAAATACTTAATCAGGCTTCATCCTGGACTACTATGCACAGATTTGATCATCTAGATTTTTAAATAGTAAGTAAATTTTAGACAGGGTCAGAAAAGAGTGACTAGGACAATACTGAGTTTCAAGCATCTCCATGGAAGAACAGCTTTAAGGATGGCATGACATGTCCTTTAATTAGAAAAGATTGGGATTTTATTCTCATCACTGATGTGAAGAATGCTTCTAGGAAATTAAAGGGCTGGTTCATCTATAGGTGACAGTTTTCACTTCCCAGATAACTTGGGAACTTGTATCATTCAGCAAACCAAACCAGACGGAGAAAGAAAATACAGCAAATTCAGCAACGACATCCGAATGTAAGATCAGTACGTGGAGGAAGGGGGAGCTCTAAGAGACTTGAATGCACGATGCTAGCTAAGTATGATGGACCTGCTTCTAACAAATCCCTTCAAGAAGTATCTAGATTTGGAGGCTCAAAATATCAGGAACACATCCAAAAAAGTTTTAAGTTTTAAACCTGGAAAATCTTAGTACTAGAGTTGGGATTAGATAATCTAAGAACCTTGCTCTAGAGGCCAAACATAGAACAGGAAGGACTCTTGGACAATGACCATCAGCACAAAAAGATATTCACAGTGATATGTGAATCCACAGCCTGTTTATTGGAGACCACAGATATTACCCACTGAGCCAGATAAATAATCTGGAAACCCTGCCCTAGAGATTAGACATGAGATGTGAATAAGCAGACTAAAGATACTAAAGATATTCAGTTTTCTTTGTCACATTCAACTTTCTGGTGAACTCTAAAGCATTATCAGTCATATCCAGTGTCTTGGAATGTTGAAATATTAAGCTGAAGGCATTAAACCAAAAAAGTGATAAAACTTATTAAAACAAACTGAGGATAAATAAAGGCTTCCTCTTTTGTATGTGTTGAGTGGGGGGTGAAGAGGGGAAATTGGCAGTTAACTTAGGGTTGAAACCATAAACCACAAAGCCATTTGATATTTATATTACCTGGAATTTATTGTTTCACTTCCTAGGTTCATCTTGTATGCATTTCTTAAATTTGCATATATATATACCAACAGCAGTATAGCATTCATTTTTAAATACTTAATTATTACATTACAATGGTATTTCACTGCAGATTCCAGGATGACTTCCAAAGTGCTGAAGGATAAAGAAGATTTCTTAAATTTAATTTTTGTATAATAAGCTTTTCTAAATTACATTTTGGTGCATTGGTGTCGTTTTATACTGGTATATCTAAAAGATATTCACATACACACCCTAAGTGTACAGACCCTGGATATTAGTCAAAATAAATCTAGCAAATTTAATTTTTGTCTATCACTTTACTAGAACTAAAATTACCTTTACATGTGCTTTGAAACTGATTTCGACTGGTGACTCAACTACAATTTGTAGTACCAATGAACTTAGCTGGCCCACTGAAAGCATTAGGTGATTCCCTGCATTGTGAGGTTTTGTAGTATGATAAATGAAAATGATTTCAACATGTTATGGCTAAGTGATAAGTTCACATCTAATACATTTTCTTCAGATAGGACTGAGTTCAATAAAGCAGACCAATTTCAAAATTCATAATAATATGAGAATATTTACTTCATATTACGGAATAGTTGTTGGATTGTGGTATGGAACACTGCATTACTAGTGGCGTCATATTGGAGGGTCTGTATTGGGGTGATTGCAGTTTAAACTTAACTAGTGATATGCAGCTGTTTGCAGATAATGCAAAAATGAGGAGAGCAATGCAGAGTCAAGCAGATGTTATGGCTTACAAGAGGACTTGAATAGATTGCATGAATCGGTAGGTAAGTGGAACTATCAGTTCAATGTTGCAAAGCGTAAGGTTTTGAGATTTGGTAAGCAACAATGGGATGCAAAGTATACACTTGATGGGGAAACTTTAATGGAAGTAGAAGAGATGAGAGATCTAGGAGTAAAGGTGGACAAGGACCTGAAATTCAGGGGCCACATTGCACAAGTTGTGAAGACATCACATTGGATAATGGCAATGATGCAGAGGACCCTGACATGCAGAAATACAGAGGTTATGATACTATTGTATAAGGCCTTGATGAGGCTTCATATGGATTATTGTGCACAGATTTGGCCGTCGGGTTTTCATGGTGACGAGGATATGTTGGAAAGGGTACAGAGAAGATTCACAAAGGTGGTCAGTGGTCTTTGGAATGTGGAGTATGAGGACAGATTGAGAGCATGTAACTTGCAGAGCCTCATGAATAGGAGGAAGAAGGGGAAGGGGGATATGATTGAGACATATAAGCTAGTCAGGGGTTGTTATCGCATTGACATGGAGGAGATTTGTTATAGAATGGGAGAGGGTGGTAGGACAAGAGATCATTGCTGGAAACTGTATAAGGAGGGTGTGAGCAAAGTGAGGAGCAGGTTCTTTGCATGGAGGATGGTTGGTAAGTGGAATGCATTGCCTGAGTGTGTTGTGGGTGTAGACACATTGAATCAGTTTAAGGCACAGTTGGATTGAGCACTGTGTGTGCGATAGTGTGCACCTCCCATGATGAGTCTCTGACTCCATGTAGGTCAAATGTTAATAATATTATCAGGAGTGGTATGAATATGGATATGGATATAAAGCTGGGAAGAACTATGAGGAGTAGAGAAGATGTGCCTTTACAGGAAGATCTGAACAGACCGTGTGAGCAGGTAAGTGGCACTATTAGTTCAGTATTGTCAAGTGTGTCAGTAGTGTCATTTTAAAATTTGAAAAGTAAACACAGGATGTAGATATCTTGCAAGAGAATGAAAGACAAAGGATCTGGGTACAATGGTGGACATGGACCCGACATTTAGTGAATAAAGTGACAGTATATCAAAATTATGAGGATATCAGAATGAATTATGGCAATGATATAGAAGACAGTGATAGGTAGAAGTAAAGAAGTCATAGTTCATTTGTAATAAGCCTGTAATGCTACCTATAGATTACAGTTTTGCTAAACTAGTTTTTCAAGTATACACTGGAGAGGATCCAAAGAAGATTGGCCAAGGCTGTGTCGGGTCTCTGAAATGCCATTTGCAGAGTTTGTGAATGGGGAGAGAGAGAGAGATGATCAAGACATATAAGTTGGTAAGGGATTGTTACCAGATTACTATGGAAGACATTTTTCAAAAGAATGCAGGAAAACACGAGCAGAACAAGAAGCCATTTCCTGGAAACTATATGAGGAAGGTGTGAGGTGCTTCTCTCTTTTTTTTTTTTTTTTTTTTGGAAAGTGATTAGTGAGTAGAATGCATGCCTCAGAGTGTGGTGAGGTGCAGAAACAGTGAATGATTTTTAAGCATTGTTTGATGATATTATGTGTAATAGAGTCTCTTGTGAAGAGTTTTGATTTAATGGAAGTCTGGAATTATCTTCATGCAATTATTAGATGAATTGAGAGGTCTGTTTAGTCAACACACAAATACCAATCCTTAAATTCATTTACTGTTTGTACTCTCATCATTCTCTCAGGCAATGCATTTCATGTTACTACCATTCTCCACTCACATAAAAGCAACTACTCTCTCTCTCTCTCTCTCTCTCTCACACACACACACACAGCCATTCCTAACCCAACTTGTAGGGATGGCCTTTTGTTCTTATTTCTTCCCCTTATTCTACCATATGAAAAATTTCCTGTGTCCACATGATAAATATCTCTGAATAGCTTAAATGCCTCAATCATATCACAGCCAGGGCCAGTGCTACCATTTAGGCAAACTAGGCAACCGCCTAGGGGGCAAGCCATGAAGGGGTGCAAAACGTCAAGCTATGCTTTATTCATACTTTACTAAAATATCAAAATTAAATAATGATATATGATTTAGATATCGATTCTATTTCCTTATCCCTCACACATCACACTATTTTACTATTTAACTCTTGGTTCTTTTTTGTTCCTTACCTAAATAATTTGAACTTACCGCTATTTAAAATTCAGTTAAGATATATATTTTAAAATGTTAACATTTTAAAATATTAAATTTCGGTATTTTATAACTTTTTTTTGTAAATGAATTATAACAGAGAATTTTCAAATTAATTAAAAAAGAAAATAAAAAAGCCCTATTAATTTACTTATTAATTTAACCTGAAAGACAATTTTATTTTGTTTAATGTCAATTAGAAACATTTTAGTTTATGAAATAAGGGGGGCACTCGTAAACTTTGCCTAGGGCACAAAATAACCTGGCACCGACAGTGATCACAGATTTATCCTCTATCCACCAAACTTTGCAGATATTACATGCTTTCAGTATAGTTAACCTAGTTCTACAAATCCTGATATCATTTTTGTAAGTTTGCCTTTGTATCCTGTCTCAAGTTTTTTCCTCCTTTCCAAATACCAGTGACCATATCTGGGTACAGTAATCCAAGTGTGGTGTGATTATTGCCTTATTCAATGGAACCACCACCATCTTATATCTGTTGGTCATTATCCTCAGTGTTACAGGAAATCTCTGACTTGTCTTCAATATGCCCTCTCTTTAAAATTTTATCCACCAATAATTTGTCCTTAGGGGTAGTGAGTACATCTAGTGTAAATGAATTTAAGGGAAGGTATGATAGCTGGGTTGGGTAATTTACAGCCTCCCTCGATGAGTCCTTGACTCCCTGGAGGTCTCAGATAATAATAATAACCCAAGGATCAATTGTTTCCTCTTCCCCAAGCATTGTGGATCCCAAAATTCAAAAACTTACAGCTAGCTAGTTGAAGTGTTATTCCCGTCCAGTTACTCACTTCTAGCTTGCTGAAATCTTCCTGAAGGGTCATACATTGACACTATTACTAACAACCTACCCAGTATTACATTGTTTGTGAACAACTGAAAATCTCTCCCTGCAATCCAGTGACAATGAATGCCGAACACTAATGATCCCAGCTAATGAGCACTGTGGAACACCATTGTAACTTTTCTTGATATTGCTTTCCCATACAGAGTGCTTTACAATCTGTCAGGTAGCCATATTTTGCAACTTAAATATCAATTTATCATGTGGCATCCTGCCAAATGCTTTTGCAAAAATTATAGCATATATGTTTCCTTCAACCAATCTTGTTACTTTATTATAAAAGGCAACCTGATTACTGATACAAGAGCACCCCTTAAATTCATGCTGGGCTCTTAATAATTTCTTTAAGTTCTTAACCACCTCACCGGCCATTATGGATCAAATACACATCCTCATATGCTTTATATCCATCATATATTTCAATGTAATATCAATGGTATTATAATTTTAATATGCACTTCGCATCCATGATAACTTTGACATCTATAGACGTCTTGGCCAGTAGCGTGGTTAAACAATCATTAACTATCTGTATACATGTCAAAGTTGCCATAGATGTAAAGTGCATATTAGAATTACAATATTATTGATTACATTGGAATATCATAGAAACAAAGTACATGGGGAGTGACATATTTCATCCATAATGATGTCAGTGTGGTTAAAGAAATACCAACTGGTGTTGAATGCTTCCATTCCTTATGTAACCACATTGTCTTACTTCTTTCCACTTCTTAGACTTTTCCAGTTGTAAGACTTTCATTTTATAACAAATCACTATATTTTCCTCACTTCAGGTATAAACTAGCCACTGCTGCTAACAAATATTTCTGAACTAGTTCTCATGCATTACTGCTCACTCTTCTTCTTCCATCCATAGTACTCCTCAAACTGGTTTCTAAGTTACCAAAATTGCTTGCCTTAAAATTCCATATGGCTGTTCACATCCCCCAGACCAAAAATATCATCAGCCCTGGGTAAACTGGTTGATTGGTTTTGAATTTGCAGCCTAAGCAACTCAGGCTATGAAGCCAGCATATTATGGCTGCTAATTTTGTGTGTTTACAATCAATGTGTCTACATTCATAACACAGTCAGGCAATGCATTCCACTTGCCAACCAATGCAAGAACCTACTCCTCACACCCTCCTTATACAATTTCCAGCAAATGGTTGTTCTACACCCTTCTTCCATTCTATGAAAAATCTCCTCTATGTCAATCTGATAACAACTCCTGACTAGCTTATATGTCTCAATCATATCTCCCCCCATCCTTCTCCTTTTCACGAGGCTTTGCAATTTACATTCTCTCAATCAATCCTTGGTCACTGAACCCTTCGTTCACTGGATCATAGTGAACAAGAAATTATCCCTGGATCACTGTGATTAGCAGGGACATGAAGACTACATTTTTTGCTTATGTCTTTGCTTGAGTGCTTCATCAATTAACGAGTTTACATAGATGTATGAAAGGCATGTTGCAAATAATGGTTACAATGGGTCTTCTTAATGAGTCTTCATACGTTGGGGAAATCCTGTGTAGCAATAATAAATAAGGGTGTACATAACTAGCATGTGAGGAAATCATTTCCTGTGTTTTAAAATTTGGGATGTACTTAATCTTCTCACAATGCAGGGAGAGAGTGAGAAACAGCATACAAAAAGATAATAGGGCGTGTGTGCAAAGTGTGACCTGAACGAGGAACCTATGAATGCAAATATGAAATTGATGACAGAAAGTGTTAGTAACGAGAATGTCGCAGGGAACATGGTGCACGTTTGAAAGAGAAAGACGGTGAGAAAGAGAGGTGAAAAAATGTTAAAAAATCAGTAAAAAAGAAAAATAGCGATTTCAAAACCGTAACAGATGTTAAAAGGGACGAAAGTGAGGCGAGAGTGGTGGAAGGAAACGAAATTGAGAGAATAAATGAAACTAGAAAATGCAGTGATGCAGAAATTGAAAGTGAAAAAAATTGAAAGAATGAATGATGGCGAAAGTTGGACGCATGTTAGACTGAAAGTACGGAAACAAAGAAAGATGAATGAGGGTGAGCGTGAGAAGAGGGGGTCGAGAGTTAGAAAGTTAGAAAGATTGAATGATAGAGAGAATGTGTCGCGAGATTCGGAAATTGAATTGGATTGAATGAGGCAAGAAATGAAATTAAGAGAATTCAGGTCAGAACTATTAAAATAAATCATGATGGCATGAAAGAGTTAACGAAAGATGAGCAAGTGGCGTTGTATGGCGACTCCATTATTAAAGGTGTGCTAGAGGATAGAATGCACAAGGTATGTTTTCCAGGCAGTAAAATGAGTAGAGTGATTGAGGCAGGAGCAAGCAAAAGAGTTAATAGTATTAATTGGTACAAATGATTTGAGAGAGGACAAAGAGCGTGTCAGAATGTATATTCGGGAGGCTGCTTGGAAGGATAAAAGAGAATAGTGTGACATGAAGGGTAGTCAGTGTGTTGCCTAGGTATGACTGTGGTGAAATGAGGCAGAGAGCAAGGATTATGAATGATATGCTGGCTGAAAGGTGCGAGGAGATGGGAATGCAGTTTGTTAATGTGTGGAATGAGTTTGAGGGATGAAGTGAGCTGTATGGGAGCGATAGACTGCACTTTGAGTGGTTATGGTGTGAGTCACTTGGAGAGACGGCTGCTGGAAAGTAGAGAAGTGAATAGAGAGAATGAATCAGATCGAGAGGGGAGTGATGTGGAAGAGTAGGAGAGTAAGACAGGAGAGATTAAAGAAGTGGATATGAATGGGGAAGTGAGTGGAATGAGTATAGAAAATGAGAGAATGGGTGTGCAAGAGGAGCAGGGAAACAGGGAGGCTCAGGGTGGACAGGGGTACACAGCGTGAGAAAGGTGGATGCTCCAAGAGGAGGTGACAGCATGTGTAGGCAGGAAAGGAATGGGATGACCAGGGATCAAGAGGAAACAGATGGAATTGAAATGGATTCTAAAATAAAGAAGCAGAAAGGGAAATGGCCCCAGTCTAGCATGGAGAGATCACATTGAGTGAGTGGTATCGGTGGAACTAGCTGTAGATCCAGAAAGGAGCTGTTGTGTTTGTATACCAATGCTAGAAGTATAAGAAACAAGGCAGATGAAATGGTTGCACTAATTGCATCTGTTCACCCAAAGATTGTCGGAATAAGTGAGACATGGTTGGAAGAGGATGACATCCTGACAGGAATAGAGATGGAAGGGTATGATGTGTTTCATGAGGATAGAAGGGATAAAAATGGAGGGGGAGTGCTATTGATGATAGAGAAAGAGTTATGTCCATACAAAGTAGAGATGCAAGATGGAAATAGTGCCAGTGGTTTTGAGGCAGTATGGTGTGAGATAGAGGTGAATGGAATCAAATACTTGGTGGGGTAATGTTGTTATAGACCAGGTAATGTGGATGGTGGTGATAGTGAAATGTATAGTCAGATTAGCCAAGCAAATAAGAAAAGGGTGATCATTATGGGTGATTTTAATTATGGCAATATAGACTGGAATGATGAGATAGCAACTAGAAGTAAAGAAAATGAGTTTCTTGAGTTTCTGAAGGATAACTACCTTAGACAGTATGTATCAGAGGGCACACGAGGATTAAGGGTCTTGGATTTGGTCATCTCATCAGAGGATGTAATTATAAATGAGGTGTCAAATCATCCACCAATTGGTGAGAGTGACCATGAGGTGATTACCTGGGTGGGTGCCAGCAGTGCGAGGACCCCTGTGAGAAAATGGTATACTTGAAACTACAAGGGGGGGGGGGGGGGGATTATGAAGAGCTCAGGAGACAGCTTGCAGGTGTAGCGTGGAATGAGGAGTTAGCTGGAAAAGAGATCAATGCAGCTTGGGGGATTTTCAGAAACTATCTAGTAGATGCAATGTCTAAATGTATTTCAAGGGTGAGAAGGTTAAATAAGGTAAGGTGTGAGATGGATGAATAAAGAGATTAAGCATGCGATACAGAGAAAAAGAGCATTGTAGAGGCAGCATAAGAGAAGTGGAAATAACCAATTTCATGAGGTCTACAAAGACCAGGCAAGGAGGGTGACTTGGTTGGTGAGAGTAGCTAAAGTGAGGTATGAACAGCAGTTAGCTAATGAAGCCAAAAAGAATCTTAGGGAGTTCTTTCGATATCTAGCCAGCAAAAGAAAGAATGATTATGGAAGGATGACATTGATTGGAGAAAATGGTATAAAGACAGCTGCTGCAGAATGTGGGGTGGAGATACTTAATGAGCAGTTCATAAAGATCTTTCAATCTTGTGAATGTGACTTCATGGAGTGATTGAGAGCAGAAGATGATGGGGAGGAGAGACTGACTGTAAGTGAGCAAGAGGTGTAATGGGGAGTTGAGTAAACTAGATGTTAATAAGGCTGTGGGACTTGATAATATATCACCGCGTATTCTGAAGGAATGTGCCAGAGAGTTGACACCTGCCTTGATATATTTTTTTAATGCGAGTCTTGCACTTGGTCAAGTTTCTAAGGAGTGGAAGGAGGGGCAAGATTGTGCCACTTCATAAAGGAAGTGATCGAACTCAAGCATCAAAACTATAGGCCTATCTGCGTGTCAGGTGTTGTGGTTAAGTTGTTGGAAAAGCTTGTGAGAACTAGGATCCAGAGTTGGGTTGACAACAATGGTATTATCTTTGATGGACAGCATGTATTTGCTAAAGGGAGGTCATGTTTTAGTAATCTACTTACTTATTACAATAAAGTGACTGCTTCCTTGGACAGAGGAGAAGGATACACAGTAATATACTTGGATTTTGCAAAGGCTTTTGATAGAGTACCTCATAATAAGTTGACAGTCAAACTAGAGCAGATGGGGTTCGATATTAGATTAGTGCATTGGATTGGAGACTGGCTGTCTGATAGGTATCAACAAGCTGTGTATAGGGGTGTGATATCCAGGAAAAGGAAAGTCACTAGTGGAAGGGTCTGTTTTAGGGCCATTACTGTTTAACTTGTATATTAATGATATTGGTGAAGATATTCAGTTGTTTGCAGATGATGCAAAGTTGGGACGAACCATAAAGGGTAGTGAAGATGTTGTGGCCTTAGAAGAAGACTTGAATAAATTGAGTGATTGGGCATGGAAATGGGGATATGAGTTCAATGTTGCAAAATGTAAGGTTTTAAAATTTGAAAAACAAAGATGGGATGCAGAATTTATGCTTGGTGAGGTAGAGGAAATAAGAGATCTGGGGTGATAGTGGATAAGGATCTAAAATTTAGGGGACACATCGCCAAAATTGTGAAGACAACACAAACGCTTCTGGGAATGATGCAGAGGACACTGACATGTAGAAGTAGGGAGAATCTTGTTCTGTTGTATAAGGCTTTGATTAGGCCACACATGGACTATTGTGCCCAGATTTGGTCACCAGGTTTTCAGAAGGATGAAGAGATGTTGGAAAGGGTCCAAAGGCGACCGAGTTAAGGTAGTTGTTGACTTCTGGAATGTCGAGTATATGAGGAAAGATTGAGAAGATGTAATTTGCAGAGTCTGGTGGACAGGAAGAAGAGGGGAGATATGATAGAGACCTACAAGTTGGTAAGGGGTTGTTATAGGATCAATGGTGGAGAAGTTCTACAGAGAATAGTGGGAGATTGTATAAAGAGGGTGTGAGTAGGGGAGTGAGAGGCAGGTTTTTTTTGTGCAGAGTTGTGAATGATTGGAATGCCTTGCCTGAGAGTGTGGTGTCTGCAAGGAGTTTGAGTGTGTTTAAGACACGGTATGATGAGATGTGTGTGTGATAAAAGGACCTCCCAAATGAGTCTTTGACTCCATGAGGTCTTGTGGTAATAATAATAATAATTATTATCAGTTAAATGGATAAGGCTGTAAATATGCTGTGAATGTAGAAATGAAAAAAGAAGACCATAAAAGTAGCCTATTTTCAAGGCATAAACAAGTGAATTAAAATGGACTATGCAGTATGAGGGAGAAAAGATTGATTTGGGTGAATGAAAGAATTTTTATCTGAAGGATGGGTGAATCCTGAATGATTTATAATTAGGTGCCGGGATAGTTAGTTTTTGTGTGGTTGTAATTATAAATGATCAAAATTAAAGGCTATGAAGTCAATAAACTGCATATGGTCTCCAGCCAATCACCTGTTTTGTGGGATGAGTAATCCCCCAACCTCTAAGTGGGACTAGCTAACTAACTTTCAGTTGAAACGTCGTTATAAAATTCCTTTTGTCCTAGATAGAATTCAGACACTGGTCTTTTCAGTTGAAGAACAAATGTCAAAAATTTCCTTGCAACTGTGCTATGGAGGTACTTGCCTGGAGAAGATCAATGTGAAGAGTTGTGAAAATAAGAGCTGTTTTGATGAAAGCACAGGTATCTGTATGAAGGCACTGTTGGAAGTAAAGGAATGTAAAAATGATATTATTAAAAGAAAAAAAAGAGAGAGAGGCCATATGAAGTGGGAGATGACTGAATGTATTCTGACTCATCTGATAGATATTATTATTATTACTTAACACCTCCAGGGAATCCAAGGACTCATCGAGGGAGGACACCTGCTCTACAATGCTCCATCTTCACCACTCCACCAACCGCAACTACCTTCATCATCTACTGTAGACCACCACCACTAGTATTTTCACAGACAATTACAAACATCCATGCTCAAGGTGGGATTCGAACCCGCAGCCTTTTGGCTGGAGAACAGATATGCTAACCACTCGGTCAACCAGGCTAGAAAGATATATTCCCTGTAGATATAATTCCAAAAACAGAAGAAGGAAAAAAAAGTAAGAAAGTGGAAGTAGGAAAATAAATGCTGCCATGCAGGTTGTTGTATTAGATCAGGCAGACTATGAGAATGGATGAATGAAATAAGTCCTAACATAAATATCAAGAATAGAAGGGCGTTTAGAGCATTGTGGAATTAGCCCTAGAAGAGTTTCTCAAGAAATTGCTGGAATTTGAGATACTGATCTATACATAAGGTATGTATAGACAAAAGTATTAAATTACAAACCATTAGGAAAAAGAAAACCAGGACGTCCTCTAAAGAGATTCAACGATGACTTCTAAGGCTGGAATAGCCTAAGAAGTCATCGTTGAGTGGCTTCTTAGGCTAATCCAGCCACCTTAGAGTGGCTGGATTAGCCACTCTAAGCCTAAATCCTTGAAAATCATGATGATGATGATTTATACATAAGGATGAGAGTAGCAGTTGCTTCTGAAGCAAAGGTTTGCAATTATCGTGTGTGAAGTAGAAAAACCAAGGAGGGTTGAGGAAGATAATTGTGAAATATATTTGCAAATCACTTAAGTGAATACAAGACAATCATTAAAGTGATTTTATAGAACATTAAGTGGACAAAAGAAGAAACATATGTTAGAATATGTAAGGAACAGGTATCTCAGAGCATCAGTGGAGGTATAGTCTCCATCGCTCAGTCAGCATAGATGAAGCCCTTTGGTCAGAAAGACCTAAATTCAATTCCCATCCATGAAGTGAGGAACCTTTATGTGGTCTCTTTCGACGAAAGGTGAGGTTAGCTGGTCTCATACAGAGGTAGGGATTTTTTTTTTTCACCTGGAAACTCAGTAAGTTGGAAAGAGTAGACTGAAAGCCTCAAGTCCTGTGAAGTTAAATCTCATAATGAGTTCAAACTAGCACATTAAGTCCAAATAATCGATTGAAAATGAGTTAGTTAGTCTTTTATGGGATTGCATGTTATAATAATATAGCAGTAACTCTATTGATAAATTAGGTTTTTTAAGGTATTTATTTGGACTAATAAATGAATGGAAGATGAGATAAGATGAAACCTCAAACAATACTAAGTGATACATGCTGAAAGTTTACCCATAAGTAAGTGCAAGTTGAAACTAAATTGTGTAGAAAATGAAGATTTAAAAATGCCTCGATTCAATGGTCAGTGTAAAGATTTGTATAAGATAAGAGGCCATACTAGCATAGATTTGATCTTCCAAGCCACTAAGTTAGAGGGGGATTTTTATTTTTTATTTTTTGATGGTAATTCTATACATGAAAATTTAGAAACCTACAGCATATTTGTAACAGCTTAGATAAACCAGGAGCACTGCTCCAAGGACCAAACTTGATCTCCATAATTCCTGATTTAAAAATCCTCTACCATCTGAAGATTTTTCACAAAATGCAATCTATGGACTCAATCCATATGCACAGTGGAATTGAGTCCCATGGTGTTTAGTTTCAAAATAGGGATTCATTTATTCAGATAATGAACCAGCAAGGTGATACAACAGACATCTTTTAGAAAGTTAAAGATTTTCTAAAACAAACAATACAAAAAGACACAAGTTACTGTAACTTAAAATGATTTATATTTTTTAGAATAGGATTTTCATTCAAGTTTCTTAGTTATTTTTAGTGCTAAATATGTTCCATTCCAACCAAATAGAATAGCATATTATTACTGCATGAGTATTTTCATGAATTCTGAAGGCTTGCACATCACAAAATTACCTATTTTGTGATAGTGCAAGCCTTCAGAGAATTCATGGCAGCCCATACCATTCTTTCCCCACTTCTAAGTAAAATAAAATCTAGACCTGATGCCCTTGTTAACCACATCCTTACAATTTCTAAGGATGAACCCTTGTTCTAAACCCAGTTGTCAAATAAAAAAATCCTCTACATCAATCTTATAAAATCCTTTTAGTAACCACTATATTTCTATCATATCCCCTCTTTTCTTCCTATCAGCCAACTTCTGCAGTTCACAAACCCTCAATCTAGCCTCATAAGAAATCCTTTCAGGCTACCCACCATTTTCTCATGCCAGAGAAACCCAGGTGACTAGATTCCATACATAGATCTGGCCACCTGGACTTATTGGCCACATCCAATTCAGATTTTGGTCATTCAATGCCTATAAAGAGGAACGATAACTTGCAGTCCCATGATAGAGGTAAAAATCTAGTGTGGTAGTATTAGACCTAGATTGTTCATTAAGCTGTTGAATCCTCTTCCTCTACAAAAATAGCAGGAGACCAAGTACAGAGCCCTCTGGCACACACTGCCATCCATCAGCCATTTTCATATCCATTCCATTTTCTCCAATTTGTTTAACAGTTTCATGCAGTGTCATATTGAATGTATTTACAAAGTCCAGCACTCTAATATCTTAGTAATAAATTACTAAGTTAAGATAAAATATGTTCAATTATAAGTGAGTAAATTACTAAGATAAGTCCCTTCATGAAGCCATGCATTTATTTATCATTTATTGACCCATTCTTGAACTTTGCAATGGCCAACTTCTCTAATACCTTTACCACCACTCTCAAGATACTAATTATCCATAATTTGGTACCCCCATCTTCTAGCCTCCTTTATGTAACAGAACTAGTTTGCTCTTCTTTGACTCTCTTCGGACCTTACTGGAGTTGACACTAAGTTACATAGCTTGGTTAGAGATAAACCCAACTCTCTTTCACATTCTCATAACTGAGCTGATATCCCGTGGCCGTGTTAATGTTATGATTCTGCAGTATCCGAAGCACCTCCATTTCATTTGCCTCTATTCCCACATCAAACAATTATAAAATCAAAATGATTTGACTCTGTTATTGTTTTGTTCTACTTGGTTATAACCTTTATTTTTAGCACTGGCATTAAAGATTCCCAAGTGTTTTGATTTCCAATACTATGTGGCAGAGTCACCACCGATGCTTAAAGACCCAGTATCTTCGCATTAGGTACAAGAAAGTCATCTTCCTCTATACACAAGTAGCCTATTTATGATGTTACTTCACAATGTACGCTTTTATTTGCTCATGCTTGGGTAAAGGATCAAAACAAGAATATAATTTTGTGAGGCACCTTTTTAATCAATTGAAAAAAAAAACAAAAAAACTTGCTGCTGGAACAAACTTCAAGCATTACAGCACAGACAGAAAAAATGAAGGATAAAAAAAAAAACAAGATTCAGTGAATAACCAGAAAAAAACTGAACATCCGTCTGTAAAAAAAAGTTTAGAAATTTACTTGGGACATTCCTGTAGAAACATCTGTAGTGGAATCAAAACTAAGGATAGCTGATCAGGCATGATGCTTCTAGGTAGTGCAGAAGGTTAGTTAATGTGTTTCCAATTATTTTGGAAAGACTTAAGCAGTGGTTTGGTAATTGCATCATCTAGATTTGTCTTGGGGGGGGGGGGGGGGGCTAAGAATGGTATAGAGTAGAGATTGTAACCTATGACCCACGAAAACATTTGGGGTGACCTGCTGCCCAAAGATTGTATTTGAAAACTAAATCTGATTTTTAAAAATAAAAATAAAAAAACATAAGTTAATTCCTTTTTTGTTTTTATTTATATTTAATATAGCTTTTACAACCATTTTCTAATTGTTTACACTTATTTATCATTATTTATATTGTTTCTATTATTTATATAAATTTGATAATTTATATATAAATTTGTGATTTAAATATGTTTCTTTGTGTTTGCAATATCGAAATAGTATTTAACAGATTTTTGTACTTTTTTTTTTTTCATATGCATTTATCAGAAGAATAAAACGTATTTTTCTGTCATGCTTAGTACTTCATTTATAAACTTTTTTTTTTTTTACTAACATAAACCCCCTCCAATGTGATGACCTGCACATTAAATAAACATACAAATTGCAAAATTTGATCCGCAGTGGAAAAAAAGATTGCCGATTCCTGATATAGACTAATTTCCAAGCTGCATAATACATACCAGTAGAATAGGAGAGCAAAAAAAAGCCAAGATAGGAATAAGCTGAGTTTGTAATCTGTGATTGTTTGCCATTTCAGATTATGCTAAAGCAATTAAATCTATGCAGATTATGCCAATTCTTTCTTATCACATTTGCCTTTATTAAGTCTCATTTAGTTTGATTCATACTCTTTCTGTGTTTCTTTTGATGTAAAAAAAAAAGTGAGTGGAGACTGGTTTTAGCCAATTAAAGCAAGTTTCATTTTAACTGGACTGTCTTGAAGCACTTATTAAGAGAACTAAGTATTGAATAAAAGAAAGAAATTACAGCAGAATAAGGGAGGAAGATGTTGGGATCAAAACATGATGTAGTAATTATCCAACCAGAGAACTAAAAGAATTCCAAAATATCATTCCATCTGGAATGTATAATAACATGAGACTAATAAAAGATACATAAGGAGGAGGAGGACTGGGTTCTAAAACTGAAAGAAGGAGGGAAATTCTAGCAACTCTTAGTGCTATCTGGATGGGAACACTGAAGTAAATGCTTAGATATCTTTTTTCAATAGTTGGATGAAAAGAAGTTGAAAAGGTCTCAAATATAACTTTAAAGTCAAATGAGCAGAATGACTGCCCTAAGAGAAGTTGCACTACTGGAAGGAGTGATCTAACAGTAGATTAATGTTAGATCACTCCTTCCAAAATGTTTTTACTGTTAGAACAGTAAAAACATTTTGAGTTAAACAGGAAAGTGAAATTTCATATCTTAATTTGCTGACATGATATCAAATAGTAGATAGAGGCATAAGTCCCACCTTTAATGCAGAAGGAATCTAGAAGTCATGGCTGGAGAAAAGTGAGCTGGTTCATGAGGGAGGATAAATTCAGAAATTTATTCTCTAATGAAATCCAGAAAAATGGGGTGGGGGAGAATGTTTTGGAAACATTAAAAAGAAAGAGACGATACACTTCAAGACTGAAATTATATAACAATAAATCAAACAATTTATTCTAGTTAGCGAATTCAAAAGTTTATTTAAGCCCTCTTCTATTAATTTTTTACTTTATTTTTTTTTTATCAGTCCTACTACCTGCTGATGATTGGCAATCCCTGGTCATTGAACAGCATTATTACTTTTTCTGTTTTTACTTAGTTTTTACTTTTTTATTTTTACAATTTATATAAACGTTTTATGTCTGAATCACAGATGGTATTTATATTTTTATTCTGAAGCAATTTATTCTTCTTAGTTTATTCATATCAGTAGGAAATTGTACAATAATGTGTTGGTTGGCACCTATAAATGGTGAAAATTTTCTTTTTGTGCTATAGAACAGTAACCAATCCTTGAACTCTTGATAGTGTCACTTAATAATAATAATAAATTATGAGGAACAGAGGCACTCTCTCTCTCTCTCTACCTTCCTGATAATTTGGGAACATTCAATATGTTCCAAAATTGAAAAAAAAAAAAAAAAAAATTTCTTTATCCTCTTTTTCTCATAGTTACATTTTTCTTTTCAACTTTTCACATATTCATGTAACCAGTATTTCACTGGTTGAAACTTTTAAAGATTTTGAATTAGATCATTTCTTTTTTTCTTGAATCATACTGGTATAAATTACAGAAAAAGAAATACCAACAGAATGAAAAGTATGCATCAAAAAATCAGTTCAGGGTGCAGTAATAGTATGCTGCAAGTGTCTGAAACATGGCAGTACAGGAAAACCCTGCTTAATGCGAATTCAATATGCGGGATAATCAGTTAGCGCAATTGAGTGAAATGATACCATTTCCCGCTTTACATGAGTGATTAATCAGTTAACCTGGTTTTTTTACATTACACGAAATTTTTTGTCACCAATCTGCAGTGAGCGGAAAAGCTGGAAGTCATTAAGAGACATGAAAGTAGCGCTAGTAACACAATGATTGTGCAAGATCTGGGATACAGCAAGTCTACAGTTTAGATTATATTAAATAAGAGCAAAGAATACAAAGAACAAGGAGAAGTTGCTACTGCTTCTTTAAGCATGCAGATCACCCGAAGAAGCCATTTACTGATCGAGATGGAGCGTCTTCTATCACTCGGGAATGAGGATTATAACCAAAAAAGAATACCTCTTAGTACAGGGAATATTCAGGCAAAAGCTTTCTATATTTTTACTTCATTTTAGTTTAGGGTGGTTTGACCATTTTAAAAATCGAACTGGACTGCTAACATAAGAATAACTGGGGAATCTGCTAATGCTGATAAAGATTCTGCAGCCAAGTTTCGTGAAGAATTGCAAATGATAATTCAGGAGGGTGATTATGACGATTGGCAAATATTGATCATCGATGAAATTGGTCTCTTTTGGAAGCACATGCCAACAAAAACTTTCCTAGCTAAAACTGAAGCATCTCAACCAGAATACCAAGTATCTAAAGATCGTCTTATGCTCTTATTAGGAAGCAATGCAGAAGGTGACTTTAAACTCAAGCCTATGTTAGTTTATCGTGCATGAAATCCAAGATCTAATATTTTGAAGAAATCATCACAACTGGAAAAGAACTTGTATTTAATGAAATGGATAATAAAAATGTGAGAAACTTGCTCGATTCCCATTCAGAACAGTTAAGCATACAGTCTCCTTCAACTAGAAGAACAGCGTGCATATAAAGAAGATAATGAGTGTGAACAATAAGGGAATGTTACGACTAAGAAGCTAACTGTGAAAGAACTTGACCTAATTTTCAATTGTATTGGGCATGATAAGGAAATTTTGTTTGATGCTGATCCTGATATGGAATGAAGCTTCAAAGTCCACCAAAATCTTGATAAAGCGTTTGCCAGCTATCACAAATTGCATGACAAGATGAAAAAGTCAAGCATGATTCAAACATCTTTACTTATTTTTTTTTTGTAAAACAGTAGCTCAATCAAATGTTTAGACATTAAGTAAAAATTTAAGCAATTGATTTTTATTAACTTTGAAGATTTTATCCTCTAATATAGCTTATACTGTAATTTTTTTTCCAAATTAATGCTAATTGATGGATGAATTAATATTATTCCTATTGTTTATTGTATTCGCTTAATGCGCTTTCACTTAGCGTGCATTAATTGATGGATTAATTAATCGCATTAAGTGAGGTTTGCCTGTATAAGTAAGTAAAACTGGCATTCAAGCAAATGCTTCAAAGTGACAGATCTTTTTGCTGATATTTTGAATGATATGAATAATGGTACTGAGCATACCATTATTCATTTATCTCATTATTACTCTGTATTCTGTGATAATATGCAAAGTTGTTCCTTCCCTTCATTTATAACAACTATTGCAAAAAAAAGAAAGAAAAAAAAAGGTTTTAAGTATATGATATACTCCATATCCCACACAGAAAATGAATATTAGCTGCTGATCACAATTATCATCTATACTTACTTTTTTAATACTAATTTTTCTCAACTTTGCTCCAATTCAATGCATTCTCTCTCTCTCTCTCTCTCTCTCTCTCACACACACAAGAGAGAGCCATCAAGTATCTCAATAATAAAATCCTCATTTAACCAGTTCTTGAAAGGGTAAGAATGGCATTTAATGCCTGAAACTGCTATGATATCTTACATTCAAGTGACCTACACTCAGTTAACAAAGTAATTTCCTAATACATTTGGATAACTAAGAAGTCACTGTATATGTATGTGTGAGGGAGAAAGGGAGAGAAGTCTTCTTTAGATCCTAA